>NC_137609.1:52768393-52853393 GCF_963280865.1 Gymnoscopelus braueri
GCGGCAAGACTTCCCCTGGTGGGCATGGGGAGGAGGCAATAGCCCCTGTGTGCCCCCGGTTTGTCGGCCGTAGGCAGGCCAGGGCCAGGCAGCGTTGGATGCGCTGCGCCAGCCCCGATCCGATGAGCCGCCCCGCGCAACGGTGCGAGCCTGCGTTCCTTTGTTATCGCTGTTTTAATGTGAAAGTAGCAGATCTACAAGTTGTTTTGTATTGGTACCAGACAGTACAACATGTTTCTTTCATTATATCACCTGCTCCAGTGCTACGGCTGTCAACAAATATTCCATATTGGAATATGCCTTTTAATATTATAAAATAAAAGAAGGTTCGACTATAAAAATGTAAGTTTTAATAAAAATTTAAAAAATATTCTGCCTTGTGAGTTCTCACGAGACCTCGGGCACCTGTAACATTACACAGTATCTGGTCTTGCGAGATTGCATCAGCGTGAGCTCCTCTGAGCAAGCAGCTTCAAGTCAAAGTCGTCGTACAACGGTGTCGCGCGCGGAACACGAGCCGATCTACAAGACCACAACGCGTCGCAAATAAAGCGCTTTGTGGTCTTGCAGATCGGCTATGGTTTCCATGGGACACCGTCGTGCAACTAATCATAACTCAGGTACGTCCCTGTCATGCTGTAAACACAGCTCATAAAATATTACAGCTCATATTCGTGAAAGTCTTTGAATATATATATTTATTTTTTTAAGCGAACATTTGTAACACAAATATTTGCTTCTGGGGATTCTACAAATGGCTTATAAATAACAACAGTTTTTTGAAAAACCCCAAATTATATTTATTTGGCCGCGGACCCCCATCTGAAAATACTTTGTTCCAGGGACCCCCGGAAGCAAAGATTTTAGTTAAAAATGTATGTCAAAGAGTTGCACACATTTTCACGATTTCTTTCAACAAAAAAAAAATGCAGATCTACAAGCTCATAGCGCGGCAATCGGTGCAGCCAATCATTTGATGACCGGGTGTATTTCCGTTAAGAGACTCAAAGAGACTCAAATGACAGATCTGCCATTTTCAAACAGCCTACGTATAAAACAGGGCGAAAGTGGTTAATGTATGTTTTATAATATAATATAATAGTATATATAAAGTAATTGTAGTGGAGTAAAAGTACAATATTTGCCTCTGAGATGTAGTGGAGTGGAAGTAAAAGCACAGAAAATTGGAAATACTCCAGTAAAGTAAAAGTACCTCAAAATTGTACTTAAGTACAGTACTTGAGTAAATGTACTTAGTTACTTTACACCACTGCCCTCTTCATGATTTGCTACCTGGGTGAGTCAGGTTACAGAGTGTGGCCGTTTGATTGACAGCCTCTATTTGCAGGGTCCCGCCCCCTCTCAGCTCTCAGGCAGAGGACACAGAGAAGGAGAATACTTTAAAGGAGTAGTTCACCCCAAAAACAAAATCTTGAATTCATGGATATTTTTCTAGTTTTTTTTCGCATTCATAATGACCAGAGGACCGGTAGGCAGCAGTTCCGGTAGGAGACACAAAGGAGACTCTTTGTGTCTCCTACCGGAATCGCTGCCGGTCATCAAATTATTGTTTTAGGAATGAGACAAAAACAAAAAAATCTCCATGAATTCAAGTCTCCATGGGGTGACTAATAGATAGAAAAAAGCACCAAAACAATTAAAATGTTCATCTTTTGTCTGCTTGGGGTTAAATAAAAACTCAATTGTGTATTTGGGGTATACTGCACATTTATAAAGTGACAGTTTAAGGACTTTTAAGACCTTTTTAATCCCTCTAAAATTATATACATTTACAATTAAATAAGGCCATTACTGTGTCAAAAACACACGCGCACACGCACACACACACACACACACACACACACACACACGCACACGCACACGCACACGCACACACACACACACACACACACACACACACACACACACACACACAAATTATTATTACAAAACATACAATTAAAAAACTTCAGCCCTATTTAAACTTTGGCTATTTGAAAATAGCAGATCTGAAAGCTCACAACACGTCGCATCACAATGAGTTGTGAGCTTGTAGATCTGCTATTTTCAAAAAGATCATGAAACGAGATATTCATATTTAGAATATATATATATATATATATATATATATATATATATATATATATATATATATATATATATATATATATATATATATAATTCAGATGTGGGTCTGCGGAGAAATACAATAATTTGACATGCACATGTTTGAGGACTGTTTAAACAATAACAATCTAAAATCAAAAAATCATACCCTTTAAAAATAAGCCCCAAAAAAAACGCCACAATAACCAACGTTTACAAGAAACTCTACAGGAAAAACAAGCCACAGCGGTGACAAGAAGAAGTAGAACAGAAGTGGTTAATACACATGTCTGACTGGTCTATCTGGCATTGCGTCACACCGCCACCTATAGCCACCTGGAATGCACCCTACAGCAGTTTGAAATCACTGTTGTGGCTCCGTGTAAACACCAGTGGTGGAAAAAGTACTCCAATGATTTACTTAAGTAAAAGTACCAGGGGCGGGCTGGGACCAAAATTCAGCCCTGGCATTTTGGTCCGAACCTGCCCACCCCGAACGGGGGAGGGGGCGGGGGGGGGGGGGGGTACCGTTTTGTCAAGGGGGGGGGGGGGGGGGGGGTTCACTGTTTTAACCCAGCAACCAAAATTACGCCACTGCTGAAAAGCATCCCAGCCCAGTCATTAACGTAACTAATAATTGGGCCGCGCGACCCGGAAATGATCGTAATATTCTTAAACGGGAGCATATTTTTTTTTGGGTGGCCCACCGGCCGTTCGCCCTGTCTTGGCGGCCTGGAATGGCGCGGCCGTTCTGGAATTGTCCCAAATTTCCCAGTGGTCAGCACGTCCCTGAAAAGTACCAATACTGCAATATAGAAATACTTTGTTACAAGTTAGAGTCCAGAATTCAAAATTTACTTGAGTAAAAGTACAAAAGTATTGTCATCAAAATGTACTTAAAGTAGCAAAAGTAAAAGTACTAAAATGTTTGAAAATAGCAGACCTACAAGCTCACAACGCGTCGCGATGCGACGCGTTGTGAGCTTGTAGATCGGCTATTTTTCAAACAGCCTATGTATAAAATAAGGGCTAAAGTGGTCAATGTATGCTTCATAATATCATAATTTATATCTGAAAAGTAATTAGTAACTAAAGTTTTTAAAATAATTGTAGTGGAGAAAAAGTACAATATTTGGATCCGAGATGTAGTGGAGTAGAAGTAAAAGTATTGGAAATTGGAAATACTCAAGTAAAGTACAAATACTTCAAAATTGTACTTAAGTACAGTACTTAAGTAAATACTACTTAGTTACTTTCCACCACTGGTAAACACAAAATAAAAAAAGTGAACGTAGGGCGAGGCGTTGTGAGCTTGTAGATCTGCTATTTTTGGCTTAAGTTCTCCTCAGAAAGGGGATGCTAGGGTTGAAGTGGTTAATGTAAAAGGAAAAAATCCTATCACACTAAGATTTGGCGGACCCCCTGTAGTAACTCTGAGGACCCCCTAGGGGTCCCGGACCCCCTGTTGAAGACCCCTGGTCTAGGGGAAATTACTTCACTACCAAACTACAATATGGAGCAACAGTAGCCATGGTTCATGTGACGCTCTTCTGTCACAAAACGTCATGGCGCAACTTGTTCCTGCTTTTGGCACTTTCTCCATGTGCAACCCGTCCATCTACATAAACGTTCACATTTCAAATATAAAGTGCTGACCAAATGGCCACGGATGTACCGAGTTAAAACGCCTGGGTCTAAGTACCCGTATCTTCCGTAGTGTTCAATAAAAAGCATTTTAATCCCATCGGCGGCCATTTCATCATAGAGTTATAATGTATTGAAGTGCAGTACACCTCCCAACCAATAGAGGCGCGTGGATCAAAGTATATGGAGACAATTCGGAGAAAATGGCCACCAATCGGATTAAAATGCTTTTTTATTGGACAATACGAAAGTTACGGGTACTTAGACCCGGCGTTTTTAACTTGTAACATCCGTGGCCATATAGTAAGCAATTTATATTTGAAATCTGAACGTTAGTATAGATGTACAGGTTGTAAATGGAGAAAGTGCAAAAACCAGGAACAAGTTGCGCCATGACTGTAATGATATAACAGTCATGTTTCAGGGCTAGAGAAACAGAAGCTCTGTTGTGATTAAAAATAACAACAGTGAAAACAGTATGAGCACATTTCAATTCACACGCGCACACACACACACACACACACACGCACGCACACACACACACACACACACACACACACACACACACACACACACACACACACACACACACACACACACACACACACACACACACACACACACACACACACACACACACACACACACACATTATATTACAATACAGGGTGATGATGAAAGGTTTGATTCCTACCTGTGGGATGGTGGATGTCGACCAGCTCAATGTAAACTACACTTCCTCTGACAGTCTGGTTTAGGCTCCTTCTCAAGGAGGGGGGGGGGGGTCAGACATATGTGGAATAACTTGCATGTCGAAACGAGAGAGAGAGAGAGAGAGAGAGAGAGAGAGAGAGAGAGAGAGAGAGAGAGAGAGAGAGAGAGAGAGAGAGAGAGATTGTTTTGATATATTGTATAATATTACAACATAGAACTTCTCTTCTCGGGGGACGGGGGTCCCTGGTACAAAACCTGTTCAGATGGGGGGGGGGGGGGGTCGGGGGCTGTCTTGCTGTTGAGCAAGACAACTTTGATGGGGGTTTTCTATTGGCTGCTTTTGAGTGATTGAGTTTTGGCTCCCGTGCGCATCAATGGCGCCTGCCCGCCCCCTAGGCCGTCCCTACCTTCTTTTCTCATTTCCTTGGGTAAGAGAAAGAGCCCTCCCCCAATAGGAATCTCTCTCTCTCGCACGCACGCACGCACACACACACACACACACACACACACACACACACACACACACACACACACACACACACACACACACACACACACACACACACACACACACACACAGGGTTCTGTGTGAACTTTGATCATAATAACTAATCCTGGACCTGATCAAGATCAATACAATGGAGAGTGTGCACAGATAACCCCTACTGGTCACATGTCACACTACAACATTGTCCTCATTGTGAGATCATCATCCAGTCGTCTCACAAGGTATCAGAGGTGGTGCTTTAGATCTACTTTACCATCCATCACCATGGTTAGGGAGGAAAGAACCAGAGAGGCCACACTCAGCCACAGATACCATCTTCATCCTGCTCCTGTGTCAGCTGGAGCTCTGCTCCACACACACCTTCCACCACGGTTATGGCGCAGTCGGTAGCGCTGTCGCCTCACAGCTAGAAGGTCCTGGGTCTTCATCAGTGCCCATACCCTAGGTGGGGTTGGCGAAAGGGCCTTTCTGTGTGGAGTTTGCATGTTCTCCCCTTGTCCCCTAGCCCCCCCCACCCCCCCCCCCCTCACAAAAACATGCAGTAATCCTGGTCTCTATACTGCCTCCCCCTGGTCAGCTGGGGCGCCTGATGGAGGGGAAAGGAACTGGTTGGAATAACGTGTTCCTTCCACGCGCTACATCCTACCAGGGAAACTCCCTCCTGTCAGGTGATAAGAAGCGACCTGCTCACTCCTCATGCATTGAAGGAAGCATGAGCTCAGTTCAGGGCTCTCCCCAGGCTGGCAGAGGGAGAGTAGTGCCCAGGATTACAGTTTAGGCAATTGGCATTGGGTGAAAAAAATGGGTTAGAAAGATGGTGGGATAAAAATGTAGGTATAGGGGCCTTTCAGGACAACTAAAACGCCACCTTTTGCATTGTTTGATGATGTGCGTGAGAGTGGGTGAGGGTGAGCAAAGTGTCTGTGTGAGGCTTTGGTCTCGTGGTCATTGACCCTCACACTGCGGTCATGTTTACTTCACCGATCCACAGCCCTATGTCCCTATTAATAGAGTTAACGACTTCCAGAGACGCTACACGTCCTTGTTGCATTGAGGAGTTGTAGTAGGCTAGACAACTCTGTCTGGTTGTTCATCTCTATCTGTTTTTGTTTTTTCATTTGAATCACAGTGTGTTCTGGTGGTCCGGCAGAAGGGTCTTCTTCACGGTGCTGTGGCTCTGTCTGTTCGGGACGTGTGCCACAGGACTTCAACTCACCGGTAAACACTACCCTTCCATTATGTAGGGTTAGGTGTGTGTGTGTGTGTGTGTGCAGTGGTGTAAAGTAACTAAGTACTAGTATTCATTTACTCAAGTATTGTACTTAAGTACAATTTTGAGGTATTTTGACTTTACTGGAGTATTTCCAGTTTTCAGTACATTTAGTTCTACTCGACATTTCAGAGGCAACTATTGTACTTTTACTACAAATGTTATTTGAAAACTTTAGTTACTAGTCACTAGTAGATTTAGATTATTATTACAAAACGTTAACCACTTCAGCCCTATATACATACAACACAATAGACGATCTACAATGCGACGTTGCATGATTGTAGATTGTAGAGCTTGTAGATCTGCTATATGCAAAATACTTTTATACATTTTATATACAAATTGATGCATGTCCTCAGACATTTCATGAGAATTTAGGACATAATGTGCGTCATACCCAAAGTGTGAACTTGCTACTTGTTGATAGGCTGAGCATCTCACCACACAGGAAGTGGACACTGCAGCCAACAAGAAGCAGAGAGTCTGTATCAAACTACGTAGCATTCAGTCACTTGTCAAGATGAAGTTTGCATCAACCTTAATATCATGTGAGTATTTTTGTTGCAATCTTATTTTAGTTGACTTTAACTATTACAGTTTATTTAATCGAGGCGGAACATCACCGCTTCCTTAATACTTTTTTTTTTTTTGGCAAATTCCCCATTTTGTTACCAAACAAGGTTATTCGAGTTCTGGTTTCGTGTTTTTTTGTGGCTGAAAATAACGTACAAATGAGTCAATCTGAGGTTTTGTATACACATTAATAAACTCAGCCAGAGATTTTTGTGTTTTATAACCTTTTCAAGTGGTCACAGAAAATGTAGATCCATAATGATCGATCGTGTGTGGGACATACACAGGATCTCTGTCCGCTTCCCAGTGGAAAATAATTAAAATAATAATAATTATTAATAATAAATAATAATAAATAATAAACTTTTGGCACGCTGAAAATACCATCTTTTGTCAAAAATGCACGTCTTTCCCACCTCCCCAAACTGGCCACAAAACATTGATATACATTATGATCTCTTGTAAGATCATCATCCAGCTATTTTTTTTAAAAAACGGAACTGTCGCTCCCGAGCCCATTGAAAACACTGTGCCTCGTCGAAACCAGGCACAAATTAACAAATTAACTCGAGTTACAGGCATCTGCAGGAAACCAATAGACAAGAGTGGATGGAGGAGGAAATCTTCGGATGACGGTTATTTCCGTATCCGCGTGAGTTACAGTGAAAGTGGTCACTCCGGATTATAGATCACAGCGCAATCTTTTAAAAAACAATTAAGAAAATACATTTCGCCCATTTGAAAATAGCCAATCTACAAGCTCACAATGCATCGCGATGCGACACATTGTGAGCTTGTACAGTAGATCTGCTGTTTTCGAAAGACTTTTATACTTTTTATACAGCTGAAAACTTGCATAATGAGTACTTTCTACTTTTGGTACTTAAAGTACATTTTGATACCAATACTTTTGTTCTTTTACTCAAGCACATTTAGATTACTGGACTTTTACTTGTAACAGAGTGTTTCTACATTGCAGTATTGATACTTTTACTTACGTAAAGAAATGCACAACTTTTTCCACCACTGCTTAACAGTGTGGTTAAAGTATGGAGTTCTGTGTCATAGAAGGTCCTCACAGCTAACAGTGTGGTTAAAGTATGGAGGTCTGTGTCATAGAAGGTCCTCACAGCTAACATTCCCTCTCACCCTGCTGTGGAGAGACCAAACTGTCTCCCAGTTTTTAAAAGACAAAATGTGTGAAAAGGGGAGGAAGAGATATAGAGAGTGATTATGAGAAAGCGATAAAAATAATGATACTGAGAGAAACAGGAAATCACAGAGGAAAACAAAACATAATGCATGCACACACGCACGCCACGCACGTACGCACGTGCGTGCGTGCGTACATCATATAGTTAAATATTAACATAAGTGAAAGATTATTAAAATGAACTTGAAAAACACTTCAAATGAAATGAGCTATTGAAGTGAACAGAATGGAGATCTGAACTGATGGTAACTTTACATGAGCTTGAATTGAACTGTATTCAGTTAGGAGAGGCAGTTGAATTAAACTGTATTCAGTTAGGAGAGGTATAGTTGAATCAAACCGTATTCAGTTAAAGTGACTCTCCATCAAACAGACTCGTTCAGACTATTTCAGACTACTTCAGACTGCAACAGACTGGTATTTGGTTGGCAAAAGTTGGCATTTAGTCTGTCAGCCAGCTTGCCCATTGATATGCTAATGAGTTTTAACTTCCAGCCCAATCTGGGAACCAATCGCCAAATAAAAAGGAAAAAACAGCGCCCTCTGCTGTTCTTGAGAGATTACTTTCAGCCTAGGGTCTAGGGCAGCCATGTCTGCTTATTATAAGCGACTTTGGGCCTTGTTTCCCTGCAAAGTCACTTGTAAATGGATGTTCCCAGCGTTTTTTATTTTTTTCTTCACTGACGTGCAGTGGTGTAAAGTAACTAGTACATTTACTCAAGTACTGTACTTAAGTACAATTTTGAGGTACTTTTACTTTACTGGAGTATTTCCAATTGTCTATACTTTTACTCCACTACAATTATTTGAAATGTTTAGTTACTAGTTACTTTGCAGATATAAATCATTATAAAACATACATTAACCACTTTAGCCCTATTTTATACCTATAAGCTATTTGAAAATAGCAGATCTACAAGCTCACAACGTGTTGCGATGCACGCGTTCTGAGCTTGTAGATCTGCTATTTTCAAACATTTTAGTACTTTTACTTTTGGTACTTTAAGTACATTTTTATACCAATACTTTAGTAGCCTACTTTTACTCAAGTAAATGTTGAATTCCGGACTTTTACTTGTAACAGACTCAGAGTACATCTATTGCATTGATACTTTTACTCAAGTAAAACATTTGAGTACTTTTTCCACCACTGCTGACATGTACACAACATTTTTGAAAACGTTTATTCGAATAATCAAAAATGAATACATTAATTAATTTATTGAAATTAACAACGAGAAACAGTGAATGTAGGTTTTCATAGACATGGTCGCTTGTTTCTCTCACATAATCTGGCAACACAGAGAGCTCTCGCTGCGTGTTGTTGGTACTTCTTCTCTGCAACATGGCTACTCCCAGTCGGGCCTCAGTCGGCCAAAGAACTGAACATGTTCGGTCGGCTCTGGGTCGGCCGAAAAGGTCCCGACGGACCACCCGACGGACCCCTAACCTACTGGACGACTATATCGAACGCTTCCCGACGCCAAGTTGGCTCAAAGTCGGTCTGGTGGAGAGTTAGCTTTAGGAGAGGTATAGTTGCTCAGAAGGTAGAGTGTCCATTTGGGAATCAGAAGGTTCCAGGTGTAAGATGCCCCATATATATTCCCACCCAAACCATACCCGGGGTATAATCTGGGCTAGCCCAGTTTATTATATAAACCAGGGAGGCCACTTTAAACCCAGGTATCATTTGGGCAGAGGTATATTTAGGGCTGTTACACCTGTTTGATCCTCGGTTCCCTCCTGGGTTCATTAAGTGTCATTGAGCAACACACTGAACCCCAAACTGCTCCTGATGATCACTAACATTTTATGTCTGCTGTGCATCTCTCTCTCTCTCTCTCTCTCTCTCTCTCTATCTCTCTCTCTCTCTCTCTCTCTCTCCCCACACAGTGGTGTATTTCCTCATCTGCTGTGGACCTGCTCAAACAGATGGTGAGACAACGTCCGTCCGTCCATGCATTGCATTATGGGTAGTGATAGACAGGCCATCTGATGTGTTCCTACCATCCTGTTAATACACAATAAATGTTAATGTTGCTGTTAATTATTCACTATTCTGAACAGTGCTGAGTCAGCAGTTGTGGGCTTGAGCCCAGTCAGAAGCACCCTAGACAGATGCAAAAACAAAGGGGAAAGAAATATGTTCTTCCTTCTTTTTTTAGCGAATGGGTTGCCAGGTTGGGAGCACCTGAATGAGGTGTTAGCTGAGTGAGTGGCCACACAGAGCGATGTAGCACGTCTGCCTTACAATGTTGAGATGCAACATACTGTATCAGTGGATTGCAGAAATGAACAACAGTAAAGGCGGTTACACACCGGCGAATATGCGAATATACGCACAATTCAGACTCGTTCCGAATAATTAAAAGACGCTTTTTCGCTTTTTCGCTCCATGTAAGCTTGCATTGACTTTATAATGTTTAAAAAAAACGTATTATTCGCATGAACAAAATGGCCCCGGTGTGTAAGGACCTTAACATTTATTCCCTGGTGATTGAGTTGGTCAAAAACCAAAGGACACAAATCAAGATGAAGCTCAGTTATATACATTATCATATTGGTTTTAAGGTATTACTGCAGCACTGACTGCCATTAATCTTTATCTAGATAATCCACCATAGTTGGAACTAGGAATTATGTGAATGAGAGACTGAGGGGGGGGGGGGGTGGCAAGATGTTTAAACAGATCTGAGAGCAGTTTGGGGAGGGGGTCCTAATGTCTTAGGAGGAGTGTTGTTGTTTTTTTTACAAAATGCTTTAAAAAAAGAGGGGGAAAACAAACTGTCTTATTGAAACCTTCATGCATCA
This sequence comes from Gymnoscopelus braueri, assembly GCF_963280865.1. Classification (NCBI taxonomy): domain Eukaryota; kingdom Metazoa; phylum Chordata; class Actinopteri; order Myctophiformes; family Myctophidae; genus Gymnoscopelus; species Gymnoscopelus braueri. The sequence continues at coordinate 52,779,236 of NC_137609.1, forward strand.
CATACTGTATCATTTTCAGGCATTATGTAATTGTACACAATGCAGTTTAAACTGTTCTTCCTATAACAAAAAATAAGATTAATGTTGTTATGTTTTACTCTCACAGCTGATCATCCAATGAGGCTGGTCAACGGAACACACTCCTGTTCTGGCAGAGTAGAGATCTACTACAATGGCAGATGGGGGACAGTGTGTGATGGTTGGTGGGATCTGCCTGATGCCGAGGTAGTGTGTAGACAGTTAGGCTGTGGAGAGGCTCTGTCAGCAAAGAAGAATGCATTCTTCGGACAGGGTGTTGGACCCGTCTGGTTGCATTATGTCAGCTGTTTAGGCAGTGAATCAAGTCTCTCACAGTGCAGACATCCAGGGTTTGGAAGAACCGACTGTTATCACTATTCAGATGCTGGTGTTGTTTGTGAAGGTAAATATATAATACACAAATAGATAATACACATATTACACATAATACATACGTATTATTATTATTATGAAATATATATTATATTAATCAACATTAACTGCAGTATTGGTATGTGCGTTGCAATGTGTTAAAAGTATTGAATTGACATGTTCTTTAAGGATTTCTTTTTAAATGCCTTTTATGTATTTAAAGCAAAATGACATGTTGGTAGAGGTTTGGGTTGTGTAATTACCTAGCTATGATGTAACTCAAAATATTGGTCAAATATTGTCAATAGATGCTCTAATGATTATAAACTGATTTTCCATAGTCTTTTAGCACAAACAAAAGCATACAAAGTGGATTCTGACAATATGTAACATTACAATCCAGTCTGGATGTTACATGTTGGCAGAATCTGTTGACTGTGTGTGTGTGTGTGTGTGTGTGTGTGTGTGTGTGTGTGTGTGTGTGTGTGTGTGTGTGTGTGTGTGTGTGTGTGTGTGTGTGTGTGTGTGTGTGTGTGTGTGTGTGTGTGTGTGTGTGTGTGTGTGTGTGTGTTTAAAGAGTAGACTTGAGAGCTGTTTTTAATCCAGAGAAATGTGCTTTCCAACAGACAACAGACCTGTTCTCAGTGTGTCTCCTCCATGGTTGAGTCCTGGAGCCTCAGTGACTCTGAGATGTGAGGTTAAAGAACCATCTGCAGACTGGAGGTTCTACTGGTACAGAGCTAAACCATCGTCCCCCTACTATACTTATGAGCTCTTACCTGGTAGCATCAATGGGACTGTAGAAGGTTCCTACATCATTCATGATCCTACAGGCACAGGAGGATATGTGTGTAACGCTGGGAGAGGAGACCCACTTTATTACACTAGATACAGTGAACCTCAGTTTGTGTGGTCTGGTGGTGAGTGTGATAATTCCACGTTCTTCATTCTTCCAGATTGTTTTCTAGCCTCACTTAACAATGTCGCCCATGTTCCATCATATTATTTGATATTGTTCTCACTTTTCTAGAGTTAAATTCACTACAGTATGTCATTGTAGCACTGCTCTTTGTTTGAACTCTGATCCTGTGTTGTGTTTTAGATGTTCTAACAGAACTCAACATTTCCTCTCTGAGTATAAGTTTGACTCAGTGAGCTGTGAGGGAAACTCTACTGAATGGAAAGTTATGACCTACGGTTATGAAAGAAAACTACGTCCAGGTGATAGTGTCACCAAAGTGTGCTGGTGTGAGTCTGGACTGGGAGAGTACAGCAATGCTGTCAACATCACAATACATAGTGAGTCCAGTTACTTCATTCACTACCTAACAATACTGTAACATTCCATCAACTCATTAAAACACATTTTTGTATTAGTTCAGTGTGAATCCTGACATGTGGACTGCTTTTTAACTTGTTTTACAGATGGTCCTGTCATCCTGGTGAGTCCTGTTCACCCTGTGACTGAGGGACATCCTGTCTCTCTTCAATGCAAACACACAACAGACTCGTCTCTCTCCAACGTGGACTTTTATAGAAATGAAGAACTGGTCCAAACTCAAACCAATGGAGAGATGATCATACCTGCTGTATCTAAGTCTGATGAGGGATTCTACAAGTGTAACTATTCTGGAGGAGAGTCACCACAGAGCTGGATGCCAGTGACATGTGAGTATACTGATCATATTTATTTATCACAGGTTTACTTCTTCTTAGTTTTCAGGAAAGAGAGGACGACTAGCTAGAAGGCAGGGCCAGGAAAAACAGGATAGAACAGGTCAAATAATCAACGTGTGTGTGTGTGTGTGTGTGTGTGTGTGTGTGTGTGTGTGTGTGTGTGTGTGTGTGTGTGTGTGTGTGTGTGTGTGTGTGTGTGTATGTGTGTGTGTGTGTGTGTGTGTGTGTGTGTGTGTGTGTGTGTGTGTGTGTGTGTGTGTGTGTGTGTGTGTGTGTGTGTGTGTGTGTGTGTGTGTGTGTGTGTGTGTGTTTGTGTGTGTTAAAACCTGGGAGCTGCCCAGTACAATCACAGTTGGCCACTTAGCAGTTGGTGAATCAGTGCCTTGCTCAAGTGTTTAGGAAGACCAATCCTTTGATCTTTAATGTAGGCTACTAGCCTCCATGATATCAAAACATAAGTACAGGATAGAACAAAAAACACACACAGGTGTAAATGAACTCAGCCTATGTTATTGAATGGAAACAGACTTCAGGTCACATATACTACAGCAAGCGCTCAGGTTGACAACCGTAATGACTCTAATATGTGGCCAGGCGTTGGCGGGAGTAATAATAATTCAATACATTTAATATTCCAAAGTTGAGTAAAAGCAGAACAGACTCCATATTATACTGTACGTTCAGTGACAGAGTATCCTGTTTTAAATATTTACTGTAACTTTGTTTCATCTCCTTAGATACAGCTGTGTAGGACAACTCAACACCTCACATGTGGATGAAGTGGATCAGATGATCGCGCGCGCACGCACGCACGCACGCACGCACGCACGCACGCACGCACGCACGCACGCACGCACGCACGCACGCACGCACGTACGTACGTACGCACGCACGCACGCACGCACGCACGCACGAACACACACACACACACACACTCACACACACACACACACACACACACACACACACTTATCATGTACATACATAGAACATGTTCACAGCTTATTTTACAGTTGCTGCATTGTAGAGCAATGTTTTAAAAAAATCACATATTATATTACATAATATTAGATAAAATCTTTTTTTTCCGTGTTGAAAGATTTTAAACTAGATTTTGATCTTTGATATTTACCGATTTTACATGTTTTTTATTAACCTTTATTAAGGAAGATTAACATTAAAATAATTATGCATCAAATATATTCTGTTACAGTAGATATTAAAGTCTTGTATTAGCTATTTCCATTCATCTCAAACCAATAATGTCATGTTTTTGCTCATCCTAGTGTTTATTCAACATTATTTGTATGCTTAATGCTTTCATATTTTTCAAAATATGTGAAGAAATTAAATTGATACATTTTTCTTCTGTTTGCTCAGAAAATGAATGATCTTTGGATGTGAACAAGGTATCAGATCTCTTTGTTTTCAGTTTGATTAAAACAAGTTTGTTTTCACCACTGATGTTGTGTAAACTCCTTCCACATCTCTTATGCCACCAAGAACAGTGTCATTTATTTAAACATAATTTTAACAGTATATACCACATAAGTAATCTTTTAAAGTATATGTAATTGTTGCCATATTAACAGCCCTGTAGTTTCCTTCTGACTCCCCCCATTGACCTTTTGATATAACTACATCCATTTGTTTTATTTGATGATGGTGATGATAATCATCATAATAATCATAATCATAATAATCATAATAATATAATAAGTTAAAGCACATTCAGTAGTGAAGGATCCACAGTCCCAAAAGCTAAAGAAAATGGGTTGAACCTGACATGGCATGTTATACTGTTTCATCATAACCTTTATTTCAACTCGGAGTAAAGTTGAGGGCAAGCCCTCATTTTCAATGTAGCCGAGATACAACATAATCAACATAATCAACAGGAATACATTTATATACATCAATATTAATTAATAATCAGAGAATAGAAAATACTCAGCATTTCATAGAAAGAACAGGAAAATCAAATAAAACGGTTACAGTCTGGTACAAAGGTGCTGGAAACCATTGCTCTATATTGACCCAATGAGGGCAGTAATCTAATTTTTAGGGACTTCTGTTTGAATGAGAGGCCTGCTTTGCCAGAAACATCACAGGAAAAATAAATAATGGCTATTTTTGTATAATGAAGACTTAAAGTTTGTAAGAATGAGGTGAAGTATTGTTTTCAAAAGTCCAAATTATAACATAAAAAAATTAGTAACCAGACCCCCAAACTAATTCTCTTTTTGACTAATACACAATATTGCTTGGTCAAGTATCATTAGCCTCTGATATTAATCAAAGATCCGCAAGGACTTTCATGAACGTCCTGTTAAAAGGAATTATCCCACCTATGGACACAGTAATATACTATAAAATACTAATTTAATATCTATTCTATGTATTCACTCAGTCAACATTATATTCACACCTGTTACATACTGTATGCTCTCAATTATCACATATACTTCTATCAGTTTAATATTATTAAGTTATGGTGTGTGTGCATCTTATTATTAAGTGGAATTTGGCTGCCACCTTGTGGCTTAAACGTGCAATTTCATTATGTTTGTCCAGTTAGTATGTTACTGTGTGCATGTCTAGTTCACTGGTGTTGAAGTAATCTATACTCTACTTGCTTGTTAGTGTGATTTAGTGACAGACAGACTGTTAGTATCATTTAGTTTTTATTCTTGGCGTGTGCTTGTTCTATGTGTTTGTGTAGAGACACCAGATGCTGTTCTGACCTAGCCCTAGAATGTCTGTGATCTTACATACATTTCAAGTATTCCAAATACACAGTCATAGATCGCTCTCGGCTCCCCACTGTGTAGTGCCGAATCTGCGCGGCCATAAAAGTGCTCTAAACTCCGTCTGTACTCACCCAATAATTAATTCCTAAGACGTGAAGTCATATTTTGTCCTCTAGTTTCATATCCATGTGAAAGTTCTGCCAGAAAACGTGTGTTTAGTCAAATATCTCCACTTTTTCACGAGCTGCACACGGACGACTTTTTGTACAACGCGAGGGGCCAGGAATGATTGCAGGACTGAATATACGTAACTTCCTTTAGGACGCACAAATGTTTGGGACACACAATTGGCAGCTGTCAATTGCGTCGTACAAAAAGTCGTCCGTGTGCAGCTCGTGAAAAAGTGGAGATATTTGACTAAACACACGTTTTCTGGCATAACTTTCACATGGATATGAAACTAGAGGACAAAATATGACTTCACGTCTTAGGAATTAATTATTGGGTGAGTACAGACGGAGTTTAGAGCACTTTTATGGCCGCGCAGATTCGGCACTACACAGTGGGGAGCCGAGAGCGATCTATGACTGTGTATTTGGAATACTTGAAATGTATGTAAGATCACAGACATTCTAGGGCTAGTTCTGACCCTGGAACCCAACAGGTCACACATATTTACTGGAGACTTTTTTCCTTTAAACAATGCGTATTGTTTTTAAACACAAGACAAGACAAGACAAGACAAGACAAGAAACAAGCCATTGCGGCTTTTCTGGACTTTTTAAATCCTATTTAGTTGACCCTGTATTGTGAACTGTACTTCCACATGCTTTTTTCTCTGCAAACTTCTAAATAAAGTATTCAATCAATCAAAACAAGCCATATGCACAGCCATTATTTCCTGCACAAAAATGCACTGCCAAAACAAGCCCCCCCCAAGAGAGTGAAACCCCATTTGTATGTATTTTAAAAGTCTGATAATTATTTTCTAGAATTTCATTACTACAGTACAGTAGTACTACAGTTTACATTTCATGTTAAGAAAACATAATTCGTGGAGCAGTGAGGACGGAACGTTTGCTCTTAGCCCAGTTTCTCTGGGGTCCCCATATAAAGCAGCACCCTTTCCGGTTTCCTTCAGTTGCATTGTGGAAAGAGAAACAACAAGTCAAGTCTTTACATTGTTCCGTGTCTTTTCCTGTTTTAACTCAGGTCAGTACAATGTAAACAAACCAACGTTTTACCTCATAAGAGCAGGCTTTAGTAATTAGGTATTTTCGCTAAATGTTATTGGGTAAATGAGTGTTTAAAGTGACGTCTTTTACCAGAGGAAAAGTTTGAATGAAACTGAGACTCTCTGGGTGACGCCATTTTGTGCCTAAATGCCGTGGTTCAGAACGGGGTGTTTGGTAGCTAGTAGTTAAAGGGACAGTGCACCTTAAAATGGCACTTTGATAATGCACTTTTAAACAGTGTACAAGCCTGTCATATGCTGTGGAAATATACTTTTTAGTGCTAAAGAGTATTATTTAACATTAAGAGTCAATTAAGGTATTTAAAGTATTGAATAAGAGTGAATAGGTGAATTAATGTGACCTGAACATGTATGTGGTGAACTGAAATTGTGATTGATGTGAAAATGAAGAACACTACTGAACCAAAGACTAAAACAGAGATGAATGCAAGTGAAATGTATTGTGATGACATGATTTTTGATAGATGGGTTAATAAAACCAACAGATTGTGAGTTGCATTCTGGAAAGAGAAACAACAAGTCAAGTCTTTTCATTGTTCCGTGTCTTTTCCTGTTTTAACTCGGGAGCAGTTTTGTCACCGTGGTACCCAGCAGCCCTGGGACCCGTAACACATACTTTTCACAGAAGCAGAACAAAAAACATCAGACATTTAACAGAAATAAATAAAATAAAATATTGAACTGATATAGATAGACCTTGTTGCTTGTTTCTCTCGCAAAATCTGGCAACACTGGAAGTCAGAAGAGGCGAGGTACACTTTCATCTAGACCTCGTAACTACTGTACAGTACACCACTGTCCTCTTGGTTTATAGAGCACAATGCACAGTTTGGGCTGTTTTCTGTGTTCTGTTCTGTCTAAAATTCCCGGCGGAAGGGACGGAGGGTTTGAGGGCCCACGGTGACCACCCCGCCTCGGGGCCCACTGTTGCCTCGTTGAAATAATGACTGGTAGTATCACATATACAAAGATGCTGTTGAATTTCCTACAAACTCTGATCAGAATACGTTTCAAGCAGGGCCAGGCCACAGTGGTGCATACCTGTGTTATTGGGTGTTCTTAAAAAGACCAGTGAGAAGTTTGTCACATAAAACAAAGTAACAAAGCGACTTTGATTGTATCAGGAAAGTTATTTCATTGTAACTCTTAATTGAATAGCTTGGTAGTGTTCTGTCCTTCTGGGCTATGGGGAATAAGCGGGATACGATTCCTCTTTGAATATCATCTTCGTGATTCAACTCCATGCACCATCAAACATTAGGGATCAAAGATTCCTTCCTTGTGTGTTTTTAAATGAAGAAAGATTTAATTAGACTATTCAATACATATTTCAATTGTGATCGTGGTTCCAATCTGACATCCAACCCTTTGCTCTTTGCAATGAAGTCTCCTGTGTGTAATTGTGAGGTGTGTTAGAAATTGGTGAGATTAGCATAAGCCTCCTTATCGTTTCCCCCTTTCTGTATAGAATCCACTGAACTTATATAAATAAATATAGCATGGAGCAGTAGGGCTGATACACCAGTGTTGTTCTACCATTGTTTTAGTCTAGTAGGGAGTTAGGTTTACTGTTTTTTTTATTTATTGTAGGCTTTCATTGTTTTCAAGCAGGGTTTAGTTTGCATGTTTAACAATGAGGTAGTTTGGGTTTTTGTTTATTATTATGGCTTTGTTCACAGCACGCTGATGTTAACTCTTTGACTGCGGACGACGCGATAACGCGTCAAGTGCTACTTTGTCCAGTTGGCCGTCGACGCGCTCGACGCGCTGGACGCGCGTTCATTGTTTAATCTCTGATTGCGCTATGCTGCGTAATATTCAATGTTATTCTCAAGTTCCACTTACTTCACGGACATCTGCATCCGGTTTCATGGCCTGGATTCCGTTTCCGGTTTTTGATTTTTTTCCCCAGTCATTTTCGTCCAAAATAGGTAAATAAACGGGTTTTCACACGGTATAACGGACAAACGGACAGCTTCTCTTCTATAATCTATGGTCTGGGTGACGATCAGTCATCGCCGTCGTGCATCACAACGTAATTTTCGCTGATCAAAACAATCTGGGTGACGTCACATCCGTTTTCATGTTTTTCCTTGTCTAATCTATGAAGAAGGGTGAGAGAGACCCAACGACATGATCACGCTGTCATGTGCTGCTCCCTGGTGGCGGATTTGTGCTGGGTCTTTATATTATGTGTCCTTAAATTATTTTCATGAGAAAAATTCAAAATAAAAAAATAAAAAAACACGAAAATTGCTGGCACTGGGGGAGCACTTTATGAAAATACTCTGGCAGTCAAAGAGTTAAGCTTCACTATTCTTGTAAATATAAATCTCACTGTGTGTAGCAGTTCTGACACTGGCTTTAATCAGCAAAGGACTGATCTGGAACAGAGATTCATGCATAGAGGTTACAAACTGGACAATTTTACTCAAAGTAATGATTAAACTGGAGCCCAGCTGTGTGTGAGCAGGTTTCTTTCATTCTACAGTTTGTTTTTCTTCAGATCAGTACCTGCATTATTTTGGATTGAATGAGCATGTTCCTCCTCACTAGTTACAGTACATTATATCATAAAACTCATCTTTCACATTTTACTGTATTGTTGTTGTCATTACATCTCCTGGCCTATAGGTTCCTCATGGCACCACTAGTGACCATTTAGTGTTACTACACCCCCTTATTTTATGTCAGATTTAATTTGGTTTAACTCAAATAGTTGAAGAACATATGTGCGCTCTCAGAGCATTTATGACATATTAAAAGGTACATGATGGGACAGACATTTCAGCTCTAAAAGGCTTCTTCTCTGTGTTCCCTTTTGTTTAATAAGAGTTATTATTTTTCTACAGACAGCTCAAATGTCTGTTTTGCCTCATATTCAAAAGAAATACACATGGTAAAGCATCATAAAATAACATTCCCTTGTTTTTTATGAATGTTGTCAGCCCGGTCATTCCTATGCCCGGGGCCAGAGAAATGGCCGCTCGCCAGAGAGGCACCGGAGGTCATCGCCCACCAGAAGAGGACCCCCGTCAGCGCGCCAGATCTCCCGCCCCCAGCGTGGCCAGCACAGACTGGGCGAAGAGGAAAGAAGAAGCACACGATGTACCAGGGGACCCCCCAGGACCAGCCTGATAACCCACCACCACTGTCTGTGGTCATGTACCGACACAGGTGGTCGGCCCACAGCCAGTGCAAAATGTTCAGGCTCACTTTGGGCCCTCTCAACCAACCTATCCTGACCAGTACTATGGTCAGGGGAGGCCCGCTTATGGAACCCCTTACTGAAATAATACCGGGGTTCGGGTCAAACTCCACGGCTGTGAGGGTTAAGAAAAAACATGAAAAAAAGTATGCTTGTTGCTTAGAGCTATATATGTATTCATGCATTAGAGAAATAGAGAGAACAGAGATACTGGCAGGTGGAACATGTAGTTAAACGTGTGACCCCAGGCAGGTGGAACATGTAGTTAAACGTGTGACCCCAGTGACAGTGTATGCATGGTAAGACTCACTGTGAGCTTAATCTTCCTGGAACAAAGAGTTTGCAGGAAGGCACTTAACCACAGCCTCGCTGTGCAAAGGGCACGTTGCAGAGGCCAGTTTTTAACCGTGTAAAACACATGAAGTCAGTACTCTAAAAAGTTATAGAGTAAAATGTAACAGAGTAGTTTTTGTCTCATTGCAACATATCTCTAGCCTGACACTCAGCCTGAATTTTCATTTCGTTTCACTCCATTATTCAGTCTGAAAGCCCTCTCAATGCAGCGGAGTTCTGAGATGGGGGCGTGGCCAAAGTGGGACTCCACTATGAACCAACGCGATTGGTTCATACTGGATTGTCCCGATCCCGATTCGTCGTACAGATTTTCAACCGAGGAACACCCGCCTTCGAAAGAGTCACCAGACCCTGAATGCTAGGCAAAGGATTCAGGGGGTGGAGCCAGGCTAACATATCTCTTAACACATTGATTGCCTAGATCGAGTTAACTCGTTTTTAGAATCCATCGCTTGATTGCCTAGATCGAGTTAACTCGTTTTTAGGTCTTTTCATTGGTATAAGGTAGATTGCAATATTCCACAACTTGTGTATTAATATTAAGCTTCTACGACAAAAGAAAAGTCACATGATCGTAAAAGTCACGTGATCTGAGCAAAACACTACAAATCCGGGTGCAGAGACGCATTCCTTGTGGCATTCTAAACAAACAACCAGCAGAGACAGACAGAGAAAGAGAGCGAGAGACGGTGACTGAGACAAAGAAGGAGCGAGACAGACAGAGAACGAGGAGCGATCGAGAGAGAGAGAGAGAGAAAGTGTGAGAGGAGAGAGTAAGATATATATATATATATACATATATATACCCATATATATATATATATTTATATAGTATAGTAGTAGGCGTACATTTGTTATAGGTGGGAGTCGGGACTAAAACGAGTCGCTCGTTTTTAGGGACTAAAACGAGTCGCTCGTTTTTAGGCGAATATGCCGGCTGTGGGAAAGAAATGCAAGGCCAAACGGCTTCGGAGGGACCCGACCCAACGAACAATTTTGGAGACCATGTCCTTCACGGCTCCCTCGGGACCACCACCACCACGACCTGTGGAGGAACCACCACGACCCATGGAGGACGAGAAGCCGTCGGCGGTGGCGTCTTTCACCGCTCCCCCGCGACCACCTTCACCACCTGGGGGATCCGCAGAGATAAAGGCGGAGATGAAGGCTCCCAATATCCCCGAGGGATCTGTGGTCGTGCAGCCATCTCTGTCGGCGAAAGACATTTATGCCTTCACGACCACAGAACCCTCGTCGCGACCACCTCCGCCATCGGAGGGATCCGAGGAGGCGAAGACTGTCCCCGAGGGATCTGAGGAGACATCGGTGTCTTCGACCGTCCCCCGGCGCCGTCGGCGACCGGCACCGGCACTGAGGGCTACAAAGCAACCACCTCCGCCACCACCGGAACCCGAGGGATCTGCGGTCGTGAAGCCATCTCTGTCGGTGAAAGACAATTATGCCTTCACGACCACAGAACCCTCGTGGCGACCACCTCCACCCCTACCACCTCCCCCACCACCTGTGGCGGTATCTGAGGCTGAGCCTGAGGACACGAACCCACCGGTACCAGACATCGATCCCGGGCACGGGTTGCGTCGTAGCGGCAGACAGAGAACCGCGTCGTATCGCCCAGACCCAGATACTACTGACGGTGAAGAGAGCTCCGATTCGGACTGCTCTGGCAGCTGGGAGCCAAGCCCAAGGAAAAGATGTCTTGATCCGTTTACCAGTGGTAAGAATATATATATATATATATATAATTTTTTTTATCATATTTTACCTTTTGGTTGCACTCTGAAAATAGCAGATCTACAAGCTCACAACGCCTCGCGCTGCGACGCGTTGGGAGCTTGTAAATCGGCTATTTTTTGTACCTGATATTTGTATAAAGTCTGTGGGGCACTACTTATCAACCTTATATCGACATATAAAATGGTACCAAACGACTCGTTTTTAGGCGAATATGCCTATTGGAGACCATGTCCTAAACTACTCCCTCGGGACCACCACCGGTATGATCATTGAATGTTCGCCTAAAAACGACTCGTTTTTAGGCGAATATGCCTATTGGAGACCATGTCCTAAACTACTCCCTCGGGACCACCACCGGTATGATCATTGAATGTTCGCCTAAAAACGACTCGTTTTTAGGCGAATATGCCTATTGGAGACCATGTCCTAAACTACTCCCTCGGGACCACCACCGGTATGATCATTGAATGTTCGCCTAAAAACGACTCGTTTTTAGGCGAATATGCCTATTGGAGACCATGTCCTAAACTACTCCCTCGGGACCACCACCGGTATGATCATTGAATGTTCGCCTAAAAACGACTAGTTTTTAGGCGAATATGCCTATTGGAGACCATGTCCTAAACTACTCCCTCGGGACCACCACCGGTATGACCATTGAATGTTCAGCGTCGCTATCCCGCACACACACACACACAATGTAGCCCGGTGTGGATTTCTAGGATATTGCACTCTGGGTCAGCCAGTTATAAAATATGTATTTATTTTATTCTGTATCTATCTATATGCATGTGATTTATTTGATTATGTTGACGATGTAGCCTATGAATTTGTTGACTTGTAGATCTGGGGGGGGGGGGGTTTGGGGGGGGGTGGTCATTTCATGACAAATGTTTTGATACAGTTATGGGTCGACATGAGGCCATGTCAACAAAGATTTTTGTAGATCAGTTTTTTTTTGGGGGGGAGGCATACTTCAAAGGGAAGTCAACAAATGTTTTGATGCTGTTGTGGGTCGACATGAGGACATGTCAACAATGATTTTCAAATCCCTTTGATGGCTTTAGTTTTTGGGGTTGAGGCCAGGTGCACCGAGGGCCCCACCATCATAATAAAATTCATCAAAGGGGACTAAGGTCACCTTATGTCCATCAACATCAACAGTGTTTGATCTTGTTTACTTTCAGACGACGAATATGTGTCGGATGGTGCAGAGTCGTCATCTCACCATAGACAGTCTGCTAGTTGTAGGAGAGGTAAGACTTGAGTCTGTTTCAAACATTTTCGGTATGTAACTCTTGTGTGTACAAATGGAACCAGTGAAATCAGTGTCTAACTTCTTGGTTCGTTGGTTTTTATAGATGGCATTTTCTTCATAACGGGTCCATTTGGTTCCATTCTAAATGACCATTACAGTACAATGTTATTTCTGCCAGTAATGTCACACACACAATGATATGTTGTGCCATGTTGTACTTATTTGCATTCAGATTTACCACAGTAATACAAAATGGCTACAACCCCACTCTGCAAATGCAGATAAATGTCATTCATTCTAAGTTCCACAAAGTAATGCACCACCACATGCTGGCAGTGAAGATCATTGTACATCGTATTTACCAAACTATTTGATGTTTTACTTTGATTTCAGACATGATGGATTTGGAGGAAGCAGGGCCATCGCGTTCAACCGCAGTACCACCTGTCGGCCGTGAAAGAGGTAAGACCGTTTTCACAGCTGGTACCACACAACATGATTTTGACAACACATTTTGTTTCAAACATTTTCTGTTGACTGTTGGTTTTTATAGATGGCATTTTCTTCATAACGGGTCCATTTGGTTCCATTCTAAATGACCATTACAGTACAATGTTATTTCTGCCAGTAATGTCACACACACAATGATATGTTGTGCCATGTAGTACTTATTTGCATTCAGATTTACCACAGTAATACAAAATGGCTACAACCCCACTCTGCAAATGCAGATAAATGTCATTCATTCTAAGTTCCACAAAGTAATGCACCACCACATGCTGGCAGTGAAGATCATTGTACATCGTATTTACCAAACTATTTGATGTTTTACTTTGATTTCAGACATGATGGATTTGGAGGAAGCAGGGCCATCGCGTTCAACCGCAGTACCACCTGTCGGCCGTAAAAGAGGTAAGACCGTTTTCACAGCTGTACCACACATGATTTTGACAACACATTTTGATTCAGTTTTAGTCATAGTCTGTTGAATAAAATTCCATTTAGTTTTAGTCATATTTTCATATAAATATATCCTATGGCTGTCTCTCTGTATTCTATGATCCTATAGTTTACAGAGACACTATACAGTCTCTCTTTATTCTATGATCCTATAGTTCACAGAGACACTACACTGTCTCTCTGTATTCTTCAATGATTCTATAGTTTACTGAGACACTACACATGTATTCAAAAGTAACTGTTTTTGACATAGGCTTCCATTTGACAACAATATTATTGATATGTATGATTTGATGATCAGTCTTTCTGGGGGTTGACTTGGCGTTGTGTTCCATCCCGCTAAATCCTGTTTTGGATTGGAAGATCTTATTTTGACCACAACACCCAGTCCCCCATAACTCTTGAGTGTGTGTGCAAATGGAACCAAATGGACCCGTAGGATCCATTTGGTTCCATTTGTACTGTAATGGTAACTTAGGGCTAGCTATTTATGTGTATGTCTAGGTTTTCTTCAGATTAGGACACTGATTTCACTGGTTCCATTTGTACACACAAGAGTTACATACGTTTGCAATTGTATATCTATGATCATTATGATCCTAGTTTACTGGGACACTACACTGTCCCTCTGTATTCTACATGATCCTATAGCCACACAAATAAAAAATATGTATTTTATGGTAATTGTGTATTTCTGTAATTCACAGGACGTGGTGGTAGGCCCCCAGCTGTAGCGACTGTGTGGAAGGACACCGATTGGGAACCTAGGGCAGACATCCCCTTCACCGCTAGTCCAGGTCCTCGAAATGCTGCAGCTGAGTTGCAGTCGACCATTCCTGTGGACTTTCTGGCGCTTTTCCTCACTGATGAGCTGCTAGGGATGATCGTTGAGCAAACTAACATTTATGCTCTAGCGTTCATCCAGGCCAGGTCTGATGAAGAAGTGGCGCAGCATCCACATAGCAGAGTGAAGCTCTGGAAACCGGTTTCAGTGGGAGAACTGAAAAACTTTTTCGCCCTGTTGTTCCTCACTGGCCTTGTGCGAAAGCCTGATCTAGCGCACTATTGGTCGACCGATGACCCTCTACTCACACCGTTCTTCGGCCAAAACATGCCACGCAACAGGTTCCAGATTATCTGGCGGTTTCTTCACTTCACAAACAATGAGGCTGACGCTGCTGCTGCTGCCGCTGCTGCTGCTGCTGCGGAAGCTGCTGGCGAGGTTGCTGTTGTTGACAGGCTTTGTAAAATCAACCCGGTCTTGCTGTACCTAACGGACAAATTCAAGGAGATGTTTGTTCCAGGTCTCAACATCAGCATCGATGAGGGGATGCTTCTGTGGAGGGGACGCCTAGCATTCCGAGTGTACAACCCACAGAAGCCCACCAAGTATGGAATAAAGTCATATATTCTGTGTGATTCTGGAACGGGGTACTGCTACGCAATGAAGCCATATTCTGGACAGTACTCCTCACTAACAGACACAGTCACTTTTCTGTTGCAGGGTCTTACAGGGTACGGGTTTTCTTTGTTTATGGACAACTACTATAACTCAGTGGCCCTGTATGAACTCCTCCTTCAGAACAACACGCATGCCTGTGGTACTATGAGGCTCAACAGAGGTGAACCACAAGCCATGAAGGATGTGACGATGTCCAGCCTGAGAGTGGGAGAACGGAAGATGCTTCACAATGGCAAAGTGATGTTATTGGCCTGGCGAGACAAACGCATCGTTCGATTGATCACAACCCAGCACAAGGATGAGATGGGGACCCAGCTTGTGAGGCAGAAACACCACAGAGACAAAGTGCCACAGGAGAAACCAGTTTGTGTCCTGGCATACAATAAGAGCATGAACGCTGTTGATCGGCTAGACCAAAACCTAAGCTACTATCCCTTCATCAGGAAGACAGCCAAGTGGAGCAACAAGTTTGTGGTCTACCTATTCCAGATCAGCATGTATAACGCATTCATACTCCACAAGGCAAGGAATCCAGGTAGCAACTGTAAATGCATGTTCGACTTCATCCTCAGTGTTGTCAAATCTTGGACCGCTGTGAGATATGCCCCAGTGGAAGCAGATTATACCCCCCCACAAGATGTCCCAGCAGACCCGCCTGTCCCCCCCCCGGCCGCCTGTCAGCAGCAACCTCGCCAGCAGCAACCTCGCCAGCAGCAACCTCGCCAGCAGCCTCACCAGCAGCCTCATCCTGCACCCCCCCTGCCCCCCCCGCCCCCCCCTGCCCGCACCCGCCGTCAGGGGCCCCCTCCGCCCCCCCCTGCCCCCCGCCTGCGTCCTTATGCACCAAGATCTCGCGAACCTCGTGACCGATTGAGTGGCAATATGAAAGTCCATAAGCTTGTCGATGCCCCCCCCACCGCCAAAAAAGAGGGCCCAACAAAATGGTGCAGAGTTTGTAAGAGGAGAGGGACTCGGAGTGAGTCAAGGTTACAGTGCAAAAGCTGTTTGGTACCCCTCCATGCTAAATGCTTCCATGATTACCACACTATGGAGAAGTATTTTTGAATCATTTTGATTGTATTTGTTTGTTTTACTTACTAAAATGCACTTTTGTTTTAGTTTTATTTTGTATTTATTTTTACTCTGATTTACGACGTGAAGCCATCTCTGTCGGTGAAAGACATCTATGCCTTCACGTCTTATATCGATTATGCTTATGCTAAAATGCACTTTTGTTTTATTTTCATTTTGTATTTTTTTTTTTTTGATTTATGATTTATTATGCTCTGAGCCAGCCAACAGTTGGCAGTAAATGTGCTGCTAATGTCTCTCACTGCCCCAGAGGGATCTGAGGACGTGGAGCCATCTCTGTCGGTACAAGACATCTATGCCTTCACGTTCTCAGAACCCTCACGGGGACCACCTCTGCCTCTGAGGAGACATCGATGTGCTGGCCAGGCAAAACACACAATGATGATATATTGTCATTTTGTATATAAAATTGAAAGGTACTTGAAAAAGTTGTACTTGAAAATGTGAAAGCCATATAAAGTGTGTTCAAATGTGTCTGCCTGAGTCGTTTCAAACATTTTCTGTAGACGGTAGACTGTTGGTTTTATATCATAGAAATACAATTGCAAACTACCAGGTATGTAACTCTTGTGTGTACAAATGGAACCAGTGAAAACATTGTCCTAATCTGAAGAAAACCTGGACATAGACATACACAGAAATAGCTAGCCCTAAATTAGAATTACAGTACAAATGGAACCAAATGGACAATACGGGTCCATTTGGTTCCATTTGCACACACTCAAGAGTTATGGGGGACTGGGTGTTGTGGTCAAAATAAGGCTGTATAAAAGACTGTTGGTGAAAGCAAGCTATATTCAACTACCAATAGCTAAAGAACAGAGCATGCTAGGAACTCACTTTTTATCATAGATATACAATTGCAAACTTGCAGGTATGTACTCTTGTGTGTACAAATGGAACCAGTGAAATCACTGTCCTAATCTGAAGGAAACCAAATGGACCCTACGGGTCCATTTAGTCAAAATAAGGCTGTATATACTCAGACATGCAAAAGTGTCACTTTTCAGCTACAGTCACCTTTTTGAACCCAAATAGGGCAATTGTGTGACACCTGACCCGAAAGAAAACAACATGTCACCTTTTTCACCTCGGGGCTGTTTGCATGCCTGTATACTGTAAGACTGTTTCACTCTAAAAAGTCAAACATTTTCTAATTTGATTGTTTTATGTCATAGATGCTATCTGGATCTCAGTGCTGTATGCATGGGATTCACAGAAAGCACGGTGTGTATTGAGGGAGGCCTCACTTACCGTTCATACAGTCTATATGTCTATATATGGTTTCTATCAGGGGTCATCAATGTCTACTAGATGAATCCAATACAGATGTAAGGATTTAATTTGACCACCAGAGGGATCCACCTAACCTAAATTATAAGAGGACTTCATTTATTCATATAAGAAGAAGTCATTTAGGAGGTTAGGAGGGTCCCCCTCTGGTGGTCAAATTAAATCCTTACATCTCCTAAAACTGTTCCATCTTGAAAGATGAGTCAGCCAAAACCTCTCCCTGTGTGTGTGTGTGTGTGTGTGTGTGTGTGTGTGTGTGTGTGTGTGTGTGTGTGTGTGTGTGTGTGTGTGTGTGTGTGTGTGTGTGTGTGTGTGTGTGTGTGTGTGTGTGTGTGTGTGTGTGTGTGTGTGTGTGTGTGTGTGTGTGTGTGTGTGTGTGTGTGAGAAAAATGATAATGGTGTGTAAACAAACTCAAACATTTGGCACATATAATGCCAAGTCTTGAGACACACACACACACACAGGCAAAGATTTTATTTGTATTTATTTATTTTTGCACTAATTGCACCATTTATTGATGTTGAACTTGGAATGATTATTTATTTTATCATATAGTAAAAAAAAAAAAAAAGACTGAAAATAGTCACTTCAGTGTTCATGTTCATTCACTTTGGAGTGCAACAGAGCGATAAATGTACAATCTAAAGCATATTTATTTTATAAACAAATATTGTTTACATGACTGATGTCAATGAAGGCGCAAAATATATGTCAAAGACTTTTGAAATCATTTTATGCATCTAAAGTGTGTCCTTTTACTAAAACGGCCATAACTCTGAATCTAAAAAAAAAGGTCTGTTTTTGGTGAAACCAAGCTGTATTCAACTACCTCTAGCTAAAGAACGGAACATGCTATCAACTCACTTTTTTTTTCAGATGAAAGAAGAGATTCTAAGCTTCGTTTTGAGATATTCCATTTGTTTATAGTCATAACACAAAAAAATCTGTGAGTCCTCAAATATGAGTCAGAATGGTCAAAATTCCTGGCACAGGCTGATCCTGTTATAGAAAAACCTCTGGCAGTCAATGTGTTAATGTCACGTATGCCAAATAAGGGAGTTGCATCCATCCTGACGAGACATTATAAAAGAGGTTGCGCCCAAAAGCGGGGGCTTCTCTTCTTTTTGGAATACCTTGTGATACTATCTGAGCAGTGTTTGCATTTTCCTGAGCGTACAGCTCGTCCCTCTTTCCTATCTTTTGTATTTTCCTCCTTTATTTATGATAAAAAGCAGTATTTACTATAGGGGACAAAAAACTGGTTTTGTCACCGCTCCATTCTTGATCAAGGCCATCTGCAGTTTTACCATCGCTTGCAGGATTTTGACTGCTGGATGAGTCTTGAATGTGTTTTCTTGATTGCATAGCCAAATGTCTAATCTGGTGTCATTGGGTCTCGCGTCGACCGCCTGGGTGTCCAGGTCTGTCAGCAGAACCTGAGAGAGATGAACGGAACCAGAGTGAGGGTCTCACGGCTGGCAGGGACACTAAAGTTAAACAGAGGTTGAGTGAGATGACACTGGCTGAACTAAAGCCTGGTTACTGATCACTAAGCGTGGTCTGTGTTGGTGTCCTAACATCAGCGGGGAACGGGGAATGTGTGCGAGTGTGTGCACACATTTCACAGGTGCAGGAAACCAGTTCATTTAAGTGTGACAGACGGGTTCTGTGTAAAGTCACTCTACTCGATGGTACTCAGTCTATAAACAGTCACACAGGGGTAGAATTATAAGACAGTTGATGCAGAGATGTTTTATTTGGTTTTCTTATTAAAATGGAAATCCATATAACTACATACAGCTAATTCAGCCGAAACACAGATAAGAGTGAACTGTGGTGTATGTGGTCCCAGTGTTGAAATTTGCAGAACATCCTTCTAACGGCTAGAGTAGCGACCTAGTTGTTAAGCAGGGGGGGTTCGTGGCAGGGCGTCCCGTCGCCATGAATCTGACGACCCAAGGGACGATCTGACGACCCAAGGGAGCCCCGGGGTTAGTGATGCGCGGGGCGACCCGTAGCCCGCAGGCGGACGGGTCATGATTTCAAACACGATTTTCTCTCTCTCTCTCTCTCTCTCTCTCTCTCTCTCTCTCTCTCTCTCTCTCTCTCTCTCTCTCTCTCTCTCTCTCTCTCTCTCTCTCTCTCTCTCTCTATCTTTTGAAAATAGCAGATTGTGAGCTTGTAGATCTGCTATTTTAAAATGGCCAAAAGGTATAGGGCTGAAGTGGTTAATGTATGTTTTGTAATAATAATCAAAATCTACGAAGTAACTAGTAACTACAGTTTTCAAATAATTGAAGTGGAATAAAAGTATACTATTTGCCTCTGAGATGTAGTGTAGTAGAAGTAAAAGTGCAGAAAATTGGAAGTACTCCAGTAAAGTGAAAATACCTCAAAATTGTACTTAAGTACAGTACTTGAGTAAATGTACTTAGTTACTGTACGCCACTGTCTATGCACAGCTGCCTCTAATATCCCTGCTGCGTGACAACTTTATTTATTTGAACGTCCCTTGTGTTGTAGGCCACTCACTGTATCTATCTACGTTTTCATAGAACAATATGAATTTTCTCTCCTGAGGTAAACCCTCTGGGTTATGGGATCTAAACCCTGGTTGATACAGTTTAGCAGTGAGTGATCAAATGGTTGTAAAACTAACTGCAGAGAGATCTGCCATGCATGGTTCATAAACCATAATGTTTGATGAGTTAAGATGCAGGACTCCTGAGCTAATGGCTGTCCACTCCAAGAAGGATAACTGTATTAACTAGAAAAAAGTGCTCCTCGGAGCACAGGTCTCCGCCAGGTCAGGTACGTTATTGTGGCCTCCTGGTGGCGCTATAATAGGCCAATGTGAAAAGGGTGCCATTTATTCTTAGGTCGTTCACGGCAATCAGACACTGCATTCATGATTTGAGGCATTTTGTTCCAAAAATGTGTTTTGCTAAATTAGACCTGCTGGTGGCGCTATAACAGGCCAATGTGAAAAGGGTGGCATTTCTTCCTCGGCCTAGTGGGAATGTGCGTGTGAAAATTCACGGAAATCGCAAGCTGCGTGCATAGTTTGAGGCTTTTTGTTCAAAACGGACCAATCCTGCAAACTTTGGAAGCCAACCATAGGCAATGAGGATGGAATATGGGAAATCGGACAGATTTGTGTCGATCACATGACTATAGAGATACTGTGTACCGATTTGCATGACGTTTGGATACAATCTGTAGGAGTAATGTAAAAAAAAAAGGGTTTTGCACAAATCGGCCTCCTGGTGGCGCTATAACAGGCCCATGTGAAGAGATTAGCTGATAACACATAGACAGGACGGACGGACGGACGGACGGACGGACAGGGGCGAAAACATACTCTCTCGCCATGCCTTTCGGCCTGGCGGAGACAATAATGATGTGAGCATCCAAACTGATAAGGTTATATGAACATGGTGAAGCCCTGTAAACTGGGATGAATTTTGATTGGTTTTCAGTGTTTCTATTGTTCATCAATAGCTGTGTAACCCCAAAGATGTTGTTCCCCACTGTCCTTATAGTTGTGATCTCTACTACTGTTATACACTGGAGTTAGAATGACTTTATAGTTATCATTCTTTACAGAGCTGAAAGCCAACACATCTGTCTATGTGTGTAACCTGTTAAGACGCTTTGATGAAGCGTCGGTGAAAGCAAATAGTGATATTCTAATGTAATTATAATGAGAGTAAAACAAGCAGCAGCTACAGAATCTCTCTGTTTATCATTCATAGCTGTGACCTTATGGAAGTTAAATTAATACTGCCAGACTGTGATATCTATTTGAGTTTGAAGTTGAGTTTTTTAAATTATATGATGTTATTTTATTCCAGGTCGGTGAAGAAAACAACATGGCTGAAGGGGAGGGGGGAAAAAAATCTTTATTTTATTTTATTTTATTTTATTTTATTTTATTTGTATGATCTTATTATCACCACATGGCTTTGATGTTATGTTCTGAACTAGGTGCCAAGGAGAGTAATTTGCCTTAATTTTTCGCAATGTATTTTTGTGTATTATATTATAAAAATGATATTTTTTCATGATGTGTATATGCTGTTTTAAATAGTTTGTCAATGATTTGAATTCATGCTCCAAATGTAAGTGCTACAGATGACACCCACCCACTGACCACACATATAAATAATGTTATAACCATTTCTGATGCAATATATTTACTGTGCATTGTCTCTGTCACATGAACAAATAAAATAAATCAATATTATGAAATTATGATCATTAACTCACTGAACATTCTTAGAGTTGCATTGTGTGTACAGCCTGGTCAACAGAGAAAAACATCACCATCGACACATAATGTATGACACACACACACGCACGCGCACGCACACGCACACGCACACGCACACGCACACACCTGCAACTGAGACATACACCCAATGCAATACAAAACACTATGTGGGCAGATAGTCAGCTAAAATAAAATAACTGCTCCTAAAGACATTGTTTTGTCTGTGAAGAGTGAAAGGGGTCAAAGGTCAATGTCATAATTACATAATCATCTTACCTCAGAACTGGACATGCGTAGAAGAAGACAAGTTGGTGTAGTTTTGGTTTTTGATTTAGTAGCCAATTATTTTTTGTCTTTTTTCTCCCCAGTTTGGTCATTATGCTAATTATTTCCTCCCACTGCTTGCCAGTGCTGTTGTACCTTGCTGGCTCACGTGCCAGTGAGGATCCCCCACCGGGAGGACGTATAAAGCCTTTGTCATACTCCTCTCGCTCAACGTTCCCCGCTGACAGGCTCCGCCCAAGCCTGTATAGTACGGGCAGAGTGACAAATATCACCCTCCTCACACGGCTTCCCTCTCACACTCTGAGAGTTTGTTGAGGTCCTTAAAAAATACATATATCATTTGTGAACCACTGTGAACAGAGCCTTAATTAGTACAAGTGGTAATTAAGGAAGAGGCCCAATTGCTTTCCAATATAGCTACTGTGCCTAGAGCCTATTTGTGTTGGTATAGAATAGAGCCAATTAAGACGGATTCTCTGCTGTGGATTCAAACTCCTAGACTCCACAGTGGTGGAGAGGTACTTTACCCCTGTGTTATACCTGAGCACCCAGTCATTTCTACTAAACCCTATGTTATAAGACATGTGTTTATACCTGCACTGAATGAGATCACGTCTTTATCTCTGCCTCCCTTCAAAGAAAGAGGAAATACGAGCATTTCTAAATTTATTAAAGAAGAAGTTAAAACTAAAAACATGCTGATCTCACGGCATGAAGTGTGACTTCTCTCTTACCCCATCACCCTCCCTCTCTCTCTCTGTGTGTGTGTGTGTGTGTGTGTGTGCGTGTGTGTGTGTGTGTGTGTGTTAGAACGTTATAGAACGTTTTTCACTCACAGTTTAGTGCATGCGTGTGATATGTGCGTGAAAGCAAGCCTGTGTGTGTGTGCGTACATCCGTGAGTGTGTGGGCACACACTGCAGCCAACCACTGCCCTAGCACCTGCCCACTTGCCTTCTAGAGGAAGGGCCCTTTCTAACCACATGAACGCTAGCGTCGTTATTCTAGGGAAGAAAAAAAAACTGACCTACAAGCTCACAGTGCGTTGCAAAACAACAGACTGTGAGCTTGCAGATCAGCTATTTTTGGTGAATGGATTTAGTATAGTCTGAAATACTAGTGGACCCTAGTACAGAGCCCTGAGGATCAACTAAGTAGAAGTGGTTAATGTCTACGTCATGTAATTTATTTGACAGAACCCCAGTTGCTGTCCAGCCTGCTCTCATTCAATACAAAGGCTATAGCAGGGGTTCAACAGGGGGTCCAGGACCACTAGGGGGTCCTAAGAGTTACTCCAGGGGGTTCGCCAAATCTGTGTGTGATATAGGATAATGTTTTACTTTAACCACTTGAGCCCCAGCATCTCTTTTCTGGGGAGAACTTCAGCCAAAATAGCAGATCTACAAGCTCACAACGCTTCGGCGCTTGGAACATCACCCATGGCTGGTATTTAGGTGTGACTGAATAGCCAACATGTTAGACCCTGTTGAAGACCTTTCAGGTCCATACACATTGGTATTGTTGCCAAAATAAATCTTTAAATACCTTACTTTTCCATCAAAGACCTGTGTCTGCAGTCCACACCACTTGGGAGTTAAGCCGTACTTATTTTAAAAAATGTTTTGGCCATTGGCCAGTTGTGTTGGTATAAACCAGGGGTGGGCTTTGATGATGTAGAGGGCCACTATATTTCCCACACTCACTCCAGAGGAACACATTGCATAATACTGTCGGGCGGACACGTCTTATCTCCGTATTTTAACTTTTTCGTAAATTAATTCCGTACTTCGCCATTCTATGTCACACAAAAGTAGCAAAAATAGCAGATCTACAAGCTCAAAATTTGTCGCAGCGCGACGCGTTTTGAGCTTGTAGAGCTGCTATTTTTGCTATATTTGAATTGGTATCCTGATTTCTTTTGTGCTATTTTTTTATTGGAATCCTGAAAATAACATTACTATTTAATTCCAAATGCATTTAGTTATACTTATGTTCATTTTATAAATTGAAATATAAATACATTGGACAAAAAAAATACGATAGAATTGTAATACTATAGTCATAGACTGAAGTAATTAAAGCGGGCGGGGTCATGTTTGCAATCGTAACAGCTGAAATCAATAATAACATATCAGTATTCCGATATTAACCTGCGGGCCGCATTAAGTGGAGGTGGGGGCCGCATGTGGCCCCCGGGCCGCCAGTTGCCCACGTATGGTATAAACGCTCAGCTTAGTCGGATGCACTGCGGTGGATTCAAACTCCTAGACTCTACAGTGGTGGACAGGTACTGAGCGCCCGATCATTTCTACTTCTAAAACCCTGCGATATAAGACATGCGTTTATACCTGCACTGAATGAGATCACATCTTTATCTTCATCTTTCTTAAAAGAAAGAGGAAATAAGAACACTTCTGAATTTAATAAAGAAGAAGTTGATAAAAAACATGCTGATCTCACGACATGAAGTGTAACTTCTCTCACCACATCACCCACCCTTTTCTTTTCTATGTATTGTATGATCTTATAATCATCACATGGCTTTGATATTATGTTCTGAACTAGGTGCCAAGGATACTAATTTGCCTACATTTTTTTACAATGTATTTTTGTGTATTATATTATAAAATGTTAATTTTATGATAGTCTCGCGTTGCCAGACAACTATTCCACAATCTCTGAATGCTATATAGAGTCTGAAACTACACCTCCCGAAATCCGAGAGAGAAAACTGGCACTTCCGTTCACGAAAATATATTTTAAAATATCTTTACATTTTATTCTTGAATTTCCATTTCTGCTAAGCAGCAAGCTAAATATACTTAGATGATTTGTATTTATATTAGGATAAATTTGCGCGACTGTAAAGACGAAACGGAAGTGGGGAGGAGGCTTCACATCCGGTTTATATTCTAATCATGATCAGAGCTTCCGAGTCCCAGACTGTATGACCGGAAACATTTGAAAATTGTGGGAGGCAACATTTTGGCCACGCAAGAGTACTTTTATGATGCTTACTTAATTTGTATATTCTGTTTTAAACAGTTTGTCAATGATTTCATGCTCCAAATTGAAGTGCTACAGATGACACCCACTGATGGACCACACATGTACATAATCTTATAGCCATTTCTGATGTAATATATTTTCTGTGCATTGTCTCTGTCAAATGAACAAATAAAATAAATCAACCTTTGGGATCATCCAAGGAGTCTCTGAGAAGGAGAGGCCGGGTGTGGATCCATGTCAAAAATCCTTCCCGGTCGGCCGCTCCAATGTTAACTCCTTGACTAAAAGCTTAATATCTCCATTTCTTCTTAACGTGGTGGAAGTGAGACGTTTTTGATCGGCGATCACTCTGCAATGGAGGATCGCGTTAGAAATATTATTGTTCCAGGCGTTAGTCGGGACCCTCCGCCGTCTCGAACGCACGCTTTGTTTACATGCACCTCCGCGTCGGGGCTTCTACAGCACGAAACATATCAACGTAAGTGGATGGAAGATATGCAGGCACTGAACGTACCTTATTTTAATAAACCTCTGGCACACAATGTGTTAATGTAGCCAATCATTTACTATTTTTTCCCCCCAGTTTAGTCATTTTGACAATTATTTCCTCCCAGTGCTTGCCAGTGCTGTTGTACCTTGCTGGCTCACCTGCCAGTGAGGAGCCCCCACCGGGAGGATGTAGAGCCTTTGTCCTACTCCTCCCGCTGAACACTGCTGACAGGCTCCGCCGAAGCCTGTAGGAGTACAGAGTGCAGAGACACATATCACCCTCCAGTCCTCACACGGCTTCCCTCTCACACTCTCAGAGTTATGGGGGTCCTTGAAATAAAAAAATAAATAAACTAGGTTTGAGATCACATCTTTATCTCTGCCTCCCTTCAAAGAAAGAGGAAGAACACTTCTGAATGTATTAAAGAAGAAGTTAAAGAAAAAAACATGCTGATCTCACGGCATGAAGTGTAACTTCTCTCTCACCCCATCACCCTCCCTCTCTCTCTGTGTGTGTGTGTGTGTGTGTGTGTGTGTGTGTGTGTGTGTGTGTGTGTGTGTGTGTGTGTGTGTGTGTGTGTGTGTGTTAGAACGTCATAGAACGTTTTTCACTTACAGTTTAGTGCATGCGTGTGATATGTGCGTGAAAGCAAGCCTGTGTGTGTGTGTGCGTACATCTGTGAGTGTGTGGGCACACACTGCAGCCAACCACTGCCCTAGCACCTGCCCACTTGCCTTCTAGAGGAAGGGCCCTTTCTAACCACATGAACGCTAGCGTCGGTATTCTAGGGAAGAAAAAAAAACTGACCTACAAGCTCAAAGTGCGTTGCAAAACAACAGACTGTGAGCTTGCAGATCAGCTATTTTTGGTGAATGGATTTAGTGTAGTCTGAAATACTAGCGGACCCTAGTACAGAGCCTTGGGGGATCAACTAAATAGAAGTGGTTATTGTCTACATGTCATTTAATGTATTTGACTGAACCCCAGTTGCTGTCCACTCTGCTCTCATTCAATACAAAGGCTATAGCAGGGGTCCTCAACAAGGGATCCGGGACCCCTAGGGGGTCCTAAGAGTTACTCCAGGGGGTTCGCCAAATCTTTGTGTGATATAGGATATTTTTTTACTTTAACCACTTGAGCCCTAGCATCTCTTTTCTGGGGAGAACTTCAGCCAAAATAGCAGATCTACAAGCTCACAACGCCTCGGCGCTGCGAGGCGTTCTGAGCTTTTAGATCGGCTACATATACTCACTGATTGAGTATTTTTTCTGCATGTTTCCCAATATGTTTATTGGCGTTGGTCACTATGGGTGTTGCCTTGTTTCTTTTTTTATTTATTTGGGCATTTGTGCCACTTGGATATTCAAATGACATGATCATGTAACTAGAAAAAGTGCTCCTCGGAGCACAGGTCTCCGCCAGGTCAGGTAGGTCATTGCTGCCTCCTGGTGGCGCTATAATAGGCCAATGTGAAAAGGGTGCCATTTCCTATTAGGCCTTGCACGTCAATCGGACACTGCATTCATGGCTTGAGGCATTTTGTGCAAAAAAAATGTTTTGCTAAATTAGACCTGCTGGTGGCGCTATAACAGGCCAATGTTAAAAGGGTGGCATTTGTTCCTCAACATAGTGTGAAGGTGCGTGCAAAGTTTGACCGCAATCGGACGGTGCGTTCATGATTTACGGAGTTTTGTTCAAAACAAGCCACTACTGCAAACTTTAGATGTCAATCTTAGCCAATGAGAATGGAATATGAAAAATCAAACACATCCGTCTTGATCAAATGACTATGGAGATCATGTGTACCGATTTGCGTGAAATTTGGATAAAATCGGAAGGAGTAATATAAAAAAAATTGTTTTACGTAAGACGGCCTCCTGGTGGCGCTATAAAAGGCAGATATGAAAAATAGAGGGCAAAGGTTTTTCCTTGACCTCTAGGGAGTGCGCATACAAAGCTTTACACAGATCGGTGCAGTTATAGGTACAAACATGAATCCGCCTGTTATAGCGCCACCATGAGGCTGATTTGAACATTTTCAAGAGCCATTTCTTCCCTGGCATAGTGGAAATATGCGTGCAAAATGTCACGGAAATTGCATGCTGTGTTCATGATTTGAGGCATTTTGTTCAAAATGGAGTACTCCTGCAAACTTTGGAAGCCATTTTTAGCCAATCAGGATGGAATATGAAAAATCTGAAAGACCTGTTTCATTTATTGACTATAGAGATACTGTGTACCGATTTGCGTGATTTTTGGACAAAATCTCTAGGAGTACTGTCAAAAAATATGTTTTGCACAAATTGGCCTCCTGGTAGCGCTATAAAAGGCCCATGTGAAAAGTTTGGGCCAGAAGTTCGGAATTGGCATCCAGAGAGTGTGTGTGCTCAGTTTCGCTGCGATCAAGGCAACGGTGGCGGAGATTAGCTGGTCACAGACGGACGGACGGACACACGGACACATGGACGGACGGACGGACGGACAGGGGGTAAAACATACTCTCTCGCCATGCCTCTCCATGCCTTTCGGCCTGGCGGAGACAATAACTGACATGATTGGAACATTATCCATGGCTGGTATTTAGGTGTGACTGAATAGCCAACATGTTAGACCCTGGTGAAGACCTTTTAGGTCCATACACGTTGGTATTGTTACCAAAATAAATCTTTAAATACTTTACTTTTCCATCAAAGACCTGTGTCTGCAGTCCACACCACTTGGGAGTTAAGCCGTACTTATTTGAAAAAAATGTTTTGGCCATTGGCCAGTTGTGTTGGTATAAACCAGGGGTGATGCAACTTTGATGATGTAGAGGGCCACTATATTTCCCACACTCACTCCAGAGGAACACATTGCATAATACTGTCGGGCGGACACCTCTTATCTCCGTATTTTAACTTTTTCGTAAATTAATTCCGTACTTCGCCATTCTATGTCACACAAAGTTAGTTAGTTATACTTATGTTTACTTTATAAATTGAAATATAAATACATTGGACAAAAAAAAGACAATAGAATTGTAATACTATAGTCATAGACTGAAGTAATTAAAGCGGGCGGGGTCATGTTTGCAATTGTAACAGCTGAAATCAATAATAACACATCAGTATTCCGATATTAACCTGCGGGCCGCATTAAGTGGAGGTGGGGGCCGCATGTGGCCCCCGGGCCACCAGTTGCCCACGTATGGTATAAACGCTCAGCTTAGTCGGATGCACTGCGGTGGATTCAAACTCCTAGACTCTACAGTGGTGGACAGGTACTGAGCACCCGATCATTTCTACTTCTAAACCCTGTGATATAAGACATGCGTTTATACCTGCACTGAATGAGATCACATCTTTATCTTCATCTTTCTTAAAAGAAAGAGGAAATAAGAACACTTCTGAATTTAATAAAGAAGAAGTTGATAAAAAACATGCTGATCTCACGACATGAAGTGTAACTTCTCTCACCACATCACCCTCCCTCTCTCTCTCTCTCTCTCTCTCTCTCTCTCTCTCTCTCTCTCTCAGCAGTATAATATCCGCGTGAACAGGAAGTAGAAACGTTTATTTCAATTGTTCTTCACAGGAGAGGATGGCTCGTGTCTTGACCTGCGTTCTCCTCTGTGAGTATATCACTATTATTACTAGTAGGTCTTTGGTTCATTGAAATGATGTATCGTGCATGTACTTAAAACAACAAGGTGTTATTAAAGTTAAGCTGCTGAGAGTTTCAATACAGTAAAACCATGAGTGTACTCAAGGTCGTGTCACAGACAAAACAGATAACCATGTGCGTGTGTGCATGTGTGCGTGCGTGTGTGTGTGTGTGTGTGCGTGCGTCTGTGTGTGCGTGTGTGTGTGCGTACGTGCGTGGTTGTTGGAGGGCTTTTAAAACTTGGGTAGCAAAAAGGCTGGCAAAGTATTGTGCTGTCTCTGCTATACTTGGCAGGCGCCATATATGGTGGAGACGCTGTTACGTATATATATTTATATATAGAGTACTGAGTGACATGCTTATTGTATCATGAAGATTATGCAGAGATTGAATGAGTGAATGTAACCTTACAGTTACAGCATATTTGTGTCTCTATGTTTCTCCTTTATGTGGACATGAATACATGGTTAAAATGTGTATATACAGTACGTGAGTAAATGCATGTGTTTGCCTGCGTGTGTACGTGCATCCGTGTGTGCGGGCACACATTGCAGCCAACCAGTGCCCTATAGCAGCCGCCCACTTGGCTTCTAGAGGAAGTGCACTTTTTAAACACATGAACCCTTGCGTCGCTATTGTAGGGTGAAAGAAAAAAACTGACCTACAAGCTCACGACGTGTTGCATAACAACACGTTGTGAGCTTGCAGATCAGCTATTTTTGGTGAATAGATTTGGTGTAGAGGTAAACACCAGCGGACCCTAGTACAGAGCCCTTTACTAAGTAGAAGTGGTTATT
Organism: Gymnoscopelus braueri; assembly: GCF_963280865.1. Lineage (NCBI taxonomy): Eukaryota > Metazoa > Chordata > Actinopteri > Myctophiformes > Myctophidae > Gymnoscopelus > Gymnoscopelus braueri. Next base: position 52,809,186 of record NC_137609.1, read on the forward strand.
GTCTACATAAGTCATTTAACCCATTAAGACCTGGAACTGTGTCATTTTTTTATTTGAGCTAAAAAGCATTACTTTACACTTTGGGCTATTCAAAAATAGCAGATATACAAGCTCTTAGCGCGGCACCGAGTGCCGCGCTACAAGCTTGTAGATCTGCTATTTTTGAAAATTCGTGAAAATGTGTGAAAATCTTTGAATATATATATTTTTAAAGCGAACATTTTTAACTCAAATCTTTGCTTCTGGGGGGGTCCCTGGAACAAAATATTTTGATGGGGGTCCGCGGCCAAATACATATCATTTTGGGGGTCCTTGACATGAAAAAGATTGAGCACCACTGATATAGAAACACATGTTTTTTCAGAATACTGTTGAGATTTAGGAGACATGTAGAATCGACTTCAGGTCTCAATGGGTTAATGTATTTGACTGAACCCCAGTTGCTGCACACCCTGCTCTCATTCATTATAAAGGATATACCAGGGGTCTTCAACAGGGGGTCCGGGACCCCTAGGGGGTCCTAAGAGTGACTACCGGTGGTTCAACAAATCTTTGTGTGATAGGATTTTTTTTACTTTTACCACTTGAACCTTAGCATCTCTTTTCTGAAGAGAACTTCAGCCAAAAAGAGCAGATCTACAAGGTCACAACGCCTCGGAGGCCATCTACAAGCGCTGTGAGCTTGTAGATCGGCTATTTTCGGCAAAGAGGTTTGGTGTAGAGGGAAAAAAAGAGCAGACCAAGTACAGAGTGAAAGGTCAAGTTTACTAAGTAATGAGGGTTGAAGTGGTTTGAAAATACACATTAACATGAATCCAACATGGCAGTGCTGTCAAACTAGTCTATGAAGCTATCTATGAAATCTATAAAAAGGTTTAATCTGCAACACAATTTTATACAATATGTAGTGGGGGTCCCTGCTTCATCTCTCTCTCAGCTAAGGGGTCCTTGGCCTGAAAAAAACGTGAAGACCCCTGGGCTATAGTGTCATTTAGTTTTCCCCTTCTGATGAGTCTGCCTTTAAAGCCCAGTCCACACCAATGATTATTCACAACACAGCTACAGTAGTTGCAACTTGCAACAATATACTAAAACTAGGGTTTTCAACTGAACAGTCCACACACCCAGGTGCCACACGGATTGTCGTTTCCACAGCAACGTCCGAAATGAAGAACCGGCCGGCCGGCCGTTTAAAATAAATCCGGGCCTTTCTATCTGAGATTCCCAGGCTGAATTGGGGGCCCAGCACGTCCCTGTACACAGGTTACAGGTTAAACTGCATGCTACACAGGTTACATGTTAAACTGCATGCTACACAGGTTACATGTTAAACTGCATGCTACACAGGTTACATGTTAAACTGCATGCTACACAGGTTACATGTTAAACTGCATGCTACACAGGTTACAGGTTAAACTGCATGCTACACAGGTTACATGTTAAACTGCATGCTACACAGGTTACATGTTAAACTGCATGCTACACAGGTTACATGTTAAACTGCCTGCTACTCAGGTTTAGGGTGACCATATTCTGAATTCCCAAAAAGAGGACACCCAACGTATGCACGCGCGAGCGGAACGCAAAGAACGATTTTTTTTGGGGGGTTTTCCCCCGGATTTGTAACTTTTTTTTTTTTTTTTGTACCTTAATTCGGTTAATTCGGTTAATTCTGGGCTTCTTTGAGGTACTGAAAAATATTGCTTTTTAAATAATATATTTATTTATTTAAAGCATGTCTCCTCTGTTTGTTTCAGATAACAAAATAATCACAGCTTAAATTAATAATTCAGCTTTTTAACAAAATAAAATAACATCTCTCTCTCAACAAGTCTTATCTTAGAACAAGTGAGGTACCCCATTATTCAAAATAACCTCTCATGTCTATAATGTAAAAATGTAAAAAATGCCTCAAAACCTGTTAATTATAAACAAAAGAAAATAAAGAAGTAGCCTGTTCTTCAATGTTATAGCTCATTCTTCAAAATAATGTCTCCTATGGCTAATGTAAAACATATAAATAATGCCACTACATTTAAACAAAAAGAAAAGAGAGGTAGATAACAAAATAATCACTCTCATACAAATATGCTCTATAATATTTCATGTTAAGTTCTGTATGAACATTCAGCTTTTTAACAATTGTGACAAAACCATTTCGGAGGCGCGCAGTCACAGGCGAACTGTCACCCCGTGAAGGACCACCGAGGGAGCTAAGGCGACCGAGTTGCCGTCCTGAACGGTGGGACGTTCGCCTGTGCCTACTCAGCGCCGTTTGAGTTATGTACCGATAGGCACAGAATCGTAATTTTTTTTGTGGGGACTGCTCTGCTTCCAGGTTTTTCCGGGTTGCGACTGGTTACGCCCACCGTGGGACTCGCCGTACATATGCACGCAATTCGGGAGTTCCGAGGCGGCTATCCACGGAATGAAGTGCACTCGTTCCATGCAATGTTACGGTAATCTCTGGAGATCAGGCTGGTGTGTGTGTGTTTGGTCACGTGTGCCTCCAGCCTATCAGCAGCTGTGTTGCCAAGTCTCGTGAGAGAAATAAGGAAACATTCCTCCAAAACAAGCCAGAAAAAGAAGCACATTTTTGTTTTTGAAGTTGCGGTAAATATTCGGACATGGCAACACTAACAATGTGAACAACTCGTTCGCAATTTACAAAACCGGGGTTACGGAAGTACCATAGTGAGCGCTTTCATTGTAAAAAAATAAATAAATCCCAAAACACCGGACATTTGAAGGATTTTATAAATCCCCCGGACAGGCCGGACAGCACCCCAAAAGAGGACATGTCCGGGTAAAAGAGGACGTATGGTCACCCTACACAGGTTACATGTTAAACTGCATGCTACACAGGTTACATGTTAAACTGCATTCTACACAGGTTACATGTTAAACTGTATGCTACACAGGTTACATGTTAAACTGCCTGCTACACAGGTTACATGTTAAACTGTATGCTACACAGGTTACATGTTAAACTGTATGCTACACAGGTTACATGTTAAACTGCCTGCTACACAGGTTACATGTTAAACTGTATGCTACACAGGTTACATGTTAAACTGTATGCTATACAGGTTACATGTTAAACTGCCTGCTACACAGGTTACATGTTAAACTGCCTGCTACACAGGTTACATGTTAAACTGCCTGCTACACAGGTTACATGTTAAACTGCATGCTACACAGGTTACATGTTAAACTGCCTGCTACACAGGTTACATGTTAAACTGCCTGCTACACAGGTTACATGTTAAACTGCTTGCTACACAGGTTACATATTAAACTGTATGCTACACAGGTTACAGGTTAACTTTGATCATGGAGAGGGCCACTATATTTCCACACTCACTCCAGACGACCACATTGCATATACTGTCGGGCCTTCTATGTCACAAAAAAGTAGCAAAAATAGCAGATCTACAAGCTTAAAACGTGTCGCAGTATGACACGTTTTGAGCTTGTAGATCTGCTATTTTTTAATTGGAATTCAGATTGTTTGTGCTATTTTTGAATTGGAATCCTGAAAAGTAAAATTTGTATTTAATTTAAAATGCATGTAGTTATACTTATGTTAACTTTATGAACTTAAATACAAATACATTGGACATAAAAAAGATAACTAGAATTGTAATACTAGTCATTAAGCTACTAATAGACTAAAGTAATTAAAGCGGGTCATGAATTGTAACAGCTGAAATCAATAATATATAAGTATGCCGATATTAACCTGCGGGCCACATTAAGTGAAGGTGAGGGCCGCATGTGGCCCCCGGGCCGCCAGTTGCCCATGTATGGAGTCACTCGTAACGTTGCCAAAGACATTAGTGCTGAATTGTCAGATGTCATGAAAGCTGTGAAGAAGCTGTGAAGAACACCCTGCTCTACTTCACCATTTTGAGGTTCACACGGAAGAGTGTTCTCATGCATGTTGAAGTACTATGTGTCTAGTCAGGAGTTTTTACTTCTCCAAAACTGCGCAGAGCTGGCTGACCATTTCAATGACGATGTCTGGGTTGTGAGCTGAACAGAATTTGAAAGTTCTATGCAAGGCCACAATGCACACGCCATTCACGTTTCTGTATGACAGAATGGAAAGCATTTTAAAAAATAAGAATACACAGTATGGGGTCCTTCTTCATCGCTCTATCAGCTAGGGGGTCCTTGACCTGAAAAACGTTGAAGACCCATCTATATAAAAGCGGAAATACGTCATCCAGGCGCACAAACCTACCCAACTATACCCCCAACCCTGTGAGACCGTGTTGGTGTGAAGGACAGCAGCAATTTAGGCAACATAAGTTAAACCAGTCTAGCAAAAGTGTACTTCATATATATGAGCGATAATGATTCATAGATAAGCCCTAATAAAAAGCCAGTCAACAGAACCTACTGTAGCAAGTTCACACTTTTGAGTGTTACTTGCATAGTCTAAATGTAAACCACACTTAACACCCACATATGTCTGAGAAACGTTTACATTTCCTTCTTCTGCTGCGTGTTTTTAAAAGTGTTGCATAGCGAGTGCTGACGACTTTATTTGCTATTTTCGTGCCTTTTATACTTGGAGACTGCCATGCTCAACTAAAACGTTTTCAGTGTTTTCAAACAAAGCGACCTAACCTACATTGTATTGAATGAGAGCAGGGTGGAGAGCAACTGTGGTTCAGCAAGACCGATATTTAAATAAGAAAAGGGCAATTGCTCCTGTGAAAGCAAACAGGCAGGTGCTCAAGCTCTGGTTGGATCCTACATGTATGTGTGCACAGGTTAAAGGTTAAACTGCATGCTACACAGGTTACAGGTTAAACTGCATGCTACACAGGTTACAGGTTAAACTGCATGCTACACAGGTTACAGGTTAAACTGTATGCTACACAGGTTACATGTTAAACTGCATGCTACACAGGTTACAGGTTAAACTGCATGCTACACAGGTTACAGGTTAAACTGTATGCTACACAGGTTACATGTTAAACTGCATGCTACACAGGTCACGTTAAACAACAGGTTACAGGTTAAACTGTATGCTACACAGGTTACAGGTTAAACTGCATGCTACACAGGTTACATGTTAAACTGCAAAAAATCCGGGCCTCTCTATCTGAGATTCCCAGGCTGAATTAGGGGCCCAGCACGTCCCTGTGACCACAGCAATATGTTATAAACAACAGACGGGGCTGCCCCTAAACTGGACTGTGACAGACAGTGACAAGGAGCAGATATATCTTACCGTTTTCATAGCACTTCAACCTGTTATAACATTGTATATTGTAGATACTTATCTTTTACACAAATACTAAATAGCTCTCCTTTCCTTACTCCCAATCACTTGCTGTGTTTCTCTCCCTCTCGTCTGGTATAGGCAGTTTAAAAAAATTTTAGTTTGTGTGTTTAGGCTTTAAGTCCAGTCCACACCAATGATTCACAACACAACTCGTTGCAACTTGCAACCAGTTGCAGCGGTCTGAATTGACCCGTTGCAGGTCGGTGCAGTTTTGGGATAATGTTGCAAGTGGTCAGGCCCGGATCAAGGTCTATCTGGGCCGTGGGGCTAAACCGAATGAAAGGGCCCCCCTCAACATTAATCGCACAAAATCAAACATGTGACCATTGATACATTTGAAATCCGAAATCCAAAATTGTTATATTCTATTGGTTAAGTATTAGACTTACAGTAGGTATTAAGTTGCTAGTTAGGCTTAAATTAGGTATGTATTAAAACTAGGACTGGGACTCGATTAAAAAATATATCAAATTAATTAGAGGCTTTGTAATTAATAAAATAATTTAATTAATTAATCTCACGTTTAATTGCATATCAATATTTCACCTGGGAAGCAATTTCTTTTCAGTTAAAACCGATTTTGGTATATGTGAATCAATGAGTGAATACATTTAGTAGTTTAGCAGTGGGCTCAGGGGTAGAGTGGCCGGGTAGAGTGAACTGGAAAACTGCAAGGTTCCCACTTCGATCCTGGGCTGGGGGGCTCCCCCAGAGTTAGTGTTGAAGTGTTCTTGAGCAAGACACTGAACCCCTAATTGCTCCCGATGAGCAGGTTGGTGCCTTGCATGGTTTCCTCTGCCATCGGTGTGTGAATGGGTGAATGTAATGCACAATCTATGTAAAGCGCTTTGGATAAAAGTGCTATATAAATGCACCATTTACTATAACGTGCAGCAATTTTAGGAATATATTCAGAAATGTAGGTAGCCTATATAAATTCAAGGACCTTCGGTAAACTCAAGCACAAGTAAAACACAATACTTTCAAGTACATTCCAGAACAGTGGATTGACCTTATTGTCCAATATCCTGTATGAACAAACCAGACTAACAAATACAAAACTCTCTGTTGCTTCAGAGGCCATAACACTACCAACAATTTAATTAGTCCATATTGATTTAAAAATAGAAATAAGAAGGACAACTCTCCCTCAATATCCTTGGCCAAAATAATAAACTGACCACCTGTATGAACAGTACGCCTGAAACTCGTCCAGTGAGAAAGGGTCCGTGGTGCAAACACTGAGTGCGATTAAAATGCGTAAAAAAAATTTAATCGCGTTAATTTTCTGTAATTAATTAATCAGTTAAAGTCCCAGCCCTAATTAAAACATATATTTATTTTCTCTATTTGTCATGTCATGGTGTATTTGTATGTGGGACTACAGATGGAAATGAGCTTCTAGTTAAATCCGGCATATTTACATGAAATCATGAAACTTTATTGATTGAAATGTTCTTTAATGTGCACTGTCCCGGAAACAACAAGTAAATCTACTAGATGAGATAATTAGACTCACCTGCTAGTGTCTACATCTATGACTAGTGTAAATAAGTCCTAAGCGCATGGTTTTCTTATAGTGAGTATGAAGTTTTGCCAACTTCTTGCATCCAATCCAGGTCCGTTGTTTTGTTTACATTTGTGAAGCATCAAATGGCTTCAATATAAATCTGATTATTAAAAATAAGAGCATTTATTTACACAATTGTACATGTGTAATGTGATTAGACAACACACAGGTTTTATTTTTAAATCTACCTACTGGAAGTTGGAAGTGGATCGTCTTCAAGTAGACACAATGGACAGAGGAGTCTCCGACTGACCATGACATAATAATTCACACAGGGCCCTGCAGGCTGCGGGCTGTGGGGCTTAAAGGAGTAGTTCACCCAAAAAATTACGTACAGTATTTTCTATCAATTACACACCCCACGAAGCCTTGAATTCATGGAGATTTTTTGTAGCATTCCTGAGCCAATAATTTGATGACCAGCGTATAGGAGACTCATTTGAGTCTACTGACCAGCCACCCTGTCATCAAATTATTGCCTCAGGAATGCAACAAAAATAAAACAATCTCCATGAGTTCAAGGCTTTGTGGGGTGTGTAATTGATAGAAAATAAGTATTTTTTTTGGGGTGAACTACTCCTTTAAGCTCCCCTCAATGGATAATCCATGTGTTCAATTGGTCAGAGTTGCAACTTGTTGAGTTGTGGATCACTGGTCTGGTGTTGACTCGGCTTTAGCAAAACAAGGGAACTGACACGCTTCACTCAAAAGCAGTGCTGTAAAGTAACTAAGTACATTTACTCAAGTACTGTACTTAAGTAATAGTTTAGGTATTTGTACTTTACTTGAGTATTTCCAATTTCCAATACTTTTACTTCTACTCCACTACATCTCAGATCCAAATATTGTACTTTTATTCCACTACATTTATTTGAAAACTTTAGTTACTAGTTACTGTACTTTGTAGATTTTAATAGTATTAAAGAACATTAACCACTTCAGCCCTGCATATATTTCGGCCATTTGTAAATAACAGAACTACAAGCTTGTAGATCTGAGCTTGTAGATCTGCTATTTTCAAAAGATTTGTATACATTTGAAAACTTGAAATGGGACATTTTGCATAATGAGTACTTTTACTTTTGGTACTTTAAGTACATTTTGATGCCAATACTTTCACTCAAGTACATTTTGAATTCCGGAGTTTTACTTAACAGGGGATTTCCATTTTACAGTATTGATACTTAGAAAATGTGAGTACTTTTTCCACCACTGCTCAAAAGTCAAGAGTATGATGAGTGCCGACCCAAAAAAGCCATGACTCTCAAATAAGTATATGTGATACTTTTTTAATAACGTACAGCAGCAGAAGGAAACACATGCATCTACTCTGCAATTCTGAGAAATGCGGGTGTGAAGTCTGTTCTTAGAATTTAGGACATCATGCACGGCACGCCCACAAAAGTGTGAACTTGCTACTTTCTGTTGATAGGTTGAGCATCTCACCACACAGGAAGTGAACACTGCAGCCAGAAGCAGAGGGTCTGTGTCAAACTGCATTCAGTCACTTGTCAAGATGAAGTTTGCATCAACCTGCATAATATCATGTGAGTATTTTATTGTCTCCGCCAGGCCGAAAGGCGAGAGTATGTTTTGCCCCCTGTCCGTCCGTCCACGTGTCCTTGTGTCCGTGTGTCCTGTCCGTGTGTTACCAGCTAATCTCCGGCACTGTTGGCCCGGTCGCTGTGAAACTGTGCACACCCACTCCCTGGATGCCAATTCAGAACCTCTGCCCCACATTTTTCACATGGGCCTGTCATAGCGCCACCAGGAGTCAGATTTGTGCAAATCCATCCACAGTATCTCTATAGTCACGTGATCAACCCGGATCTGTCCGATTTCCCATATTCCATCCTCATTGGCTAAGGTTGGCAAAGTTTGCAGGATTGGTCCGTTTTGAACAAACTGCCTCAAATCATCAACGCAGCTTGCAATTTCCATAAAATTGCACACGCACAGTCCCACTAGACTGAGGAAGAAATGCCACCCTTTTCACATTGGCCTGTTATAGCGCCACCAGCAGGTCTAATTTAGCAAAACACATTGCCTCAAATCATGAATGCAGTGTCCGATTGCCGTGAAAGGCCTAAGAAGAAATGACACCCTTTTCACATTGGCCTATTATAGCACCACCAGGAGGCCACAATAACGTACCTGACCTGACCTGTGCTCCGAGGAGCACTTTTTCTAGTTTCAATCTTATTTTAATTGACTTTAACTATTACATTTTATTTAGCCGATACAACATTTCACTAACACTTTGCTTTGCACATTTAAATGTATTTAACAAATTCCCTATTTTGTTACCAATCAAGGTGTTAAATTTAGTTTTTGTTTTTGTCTAGAGCAAATGCTGAAAATAAAGTATAAAAGAGTGGTTGTGAGTTTTGTAACATTGGTCAACCTGAGGTTCTCTCAGTAGAACTCCAGTTACATGAAGTGTGGTTAACGGATGGAAAGTTCTGTCATAGTGGTTACAAAACTGGGGGTCCGGACCCCCAGGCGGACCCCCAAATTATTTTGGGGTCCCCCCAATTGATTAGCTTAATGACAAACAGACATACAGTATAAGTGTTTACAGGGTCTGCACATTTCTAAAGTTGCAATTATGAATAATGACTTTAAGATCTTTTTAATACCAAATTGGCCAAATTGTCAAATATTACATAAGAAGGCAAACAGTGTGAAAATCGCCGAAAATAGCCGAAACTGTGTGAAAATAGCCAATCTACAAGCTCACAAGCTCGCGAGGCGTTGTGAGATTGCAGATTTTTTAATGACGGGAGTTTACTTCTTCTCTCTCTCTCTCTCTCTCTCTCTCTCTCTCTCTCTCTCTCTCTCTCTCCACACAGTGGTGTATTTCCTCATCTGCTGTGGACCTGCTCAAACAGATGGTGAGACAACTTCAATGCATTGCATTATGGGTAGTGATAGACAAGTTATCTGATGTGTTCCTACCATCCGGTTAACAATATGTTGTTTCACTAATTCCACCTTAACAAATGCATGAATGTATTGTTATGGATTAATAGAAAGTGAAAAAGCAATATTGGTAATTTGTACATAGTTAGTTAGTAGAAACAATCCTTTTCTGTCTCTATTCATTTTTACACAGCCCTGGTACACGGTCGTATATATATAATTAAAAAAAAAGCCAGAAAAAATAGTTCACTGTATGTTTTAGTAAATTGCAAAAAAAAAAATGACAGAGGAAGATGGAAATGTGTTTTAACAGATCTAGGAGCAGTTTGGAGAGGGGTCCTATGTCTGTGGAAACATAATCTCTCAAGAACAGATTCTGCACTGAGTTGGAATCTGTCGGGGAGGTTCGTCATAACGTGTGCGCATTGGCTACAAGTGGGCGTGCCTTCAGATCAGGAAGCAGGCCGCGCTTTACCCAATCAAATGTAGTGGGCGGGATTCACGTGTCCGTCGATCCTTCCCCCCTCGAAACAAACCAAAACTAATTTAACAATAGCGTCCGCGGAGCAGACAAAACCACGGAAAGATATTCACATTTTAACGTACTCTTTCATCATAGAAACAAGTGGGCTTATAACCAAAACGATCCATGTTCTCTGGGAGAAGTGGTGTTAGTGTTCCGTGTAGAAATATTGTTAGTGGGAATGAAAACATAGTCGCACCAACCGGAAGTGATGCGCTGAAGGCATACACAAACACCGGTTTCCTTGCGCACTGGTGTTACGTTTTCTTCCGCCCAGAGCCAACAGACATAGAACAAACAGCAGAGGTCGCTGTTTTTCATTTTCAGTTGGATCTGGGTTCCCAGATTGGTGGAAACACAATCTGTAGCCTACATCTTAATGAATGAGCTTTATGACATTTTACACAATGCAGCTTTAAAGGAGTAGTTCACCCAAAACAATGACTTATTTTCTATCAATTGCACAGCACACCCCATGAAGCATTGAATTCATGGAGATTATCTTTGTTTTTTGTCGCATTCCTAAGCCAATAATTTGATGACGGGAGACTCATAGAGTCTCCTTTGAGTCTCCTATACCGGATACATTAGCATCTTTCCGCCGGTAATCAAATTATTGGCTTAGGACAGTGACAAAAACAAAAAGATCTCCATGAATTCAATGCTTCATGGGGTGTGTCATTGATAGAAAATAAGTAATTTTGGGTGAACTACTCTTTTAAACTGTTCTTCCTATAACAACACAACATCACATGTTGTTTATGTTTGTTTTGTTTGTTTGTTTGTTTGTTTACTTTTCTCACAGCTGATCATCCAGTGAGGCTGGTCAACGGCTCAAACTCCTGTTCTGGCAGAGTAGAGATCTACAATGATGGCAGTTGGGGGACAGTGTGTGATGATGAGTGGGATGAGACTGATGGTGATGTAGTGTGTAGAGAGTTAGGCTGTGGAAGGGCTCTGTCAGTAAAGGAGAAGGCATTCTTCGGACAGGGTGATGGGAACATCTGGTTGGATGATGTCAGCTGTTCAGGCAGTGAATCCAGTCTCTCACAGTGCAGACACAATGGGTTTGGAATCAACAACTGTGGTCACGGTGAAGATGCTGGTGTTGCTTGTGAAGGTAAATGAATGCAGTATATACTGTACATTTGAATTGACATCTTCTTTAAAGGACGACTTCACCCATTTTAAACCCATCTTCATATAATTGGTCCTCACTAATGCTCATTATAATATGGTAAGACAAATTCTACTCACTCTGTCTCAGAGGAGGGCTGTGGACAGTTCAGAAAGTTTGTTTTGTTTTGTTTTTCAAACAAGATTAAATGTTTTTGTTTTATTTGTTATTAATGCGAGAACAATGGCTTCCATTTTACAGTATGCTAACTTTCCAGGAATAGTCTGCAGTTTATATTAGCTTGGATTCCCCATCGATGATGTCATTGGTAGGTGGGTTTATAAACTGTCCACAGCCCTTCTGTGAGACACAGAGTGAATACACAAAAATTTTACCATATTATCATGAGCATTAGTTAAGACCAATTATATGAAGATAGGTTGAAAATTGGTGAAGTCGTCCTTTAAGGATTATTTTATTTATATTTTGTGTCTTTAAATTAAAATGACACATTGGTAGAGATGTTTCACTGTGTAATGTAAGTCAATGAGGATAACATTTTTGAATGATAAATTTCAAAACTATTGAAAACATATCATCAATATTTGGAGTTATATGATATCATGGGAAAGTAACTTAACAATTTAGCTTTGAATGCCTTTTTATGTGTTATATACTTTGAATTACCAAAATGTGCCATACAATAGACTTGCCTTGGCGATAGTATTATGAAAAAGAGGGTTCATCTAATACAAGGAAGAATAAATTGATAATTATCTCCACCAGGTCAGGCCTGCGGAGCCCCGGAGTGGCCTAGTGGACGTTTTTTGTAAAAAAAAATGTTTTGAAAAAAGCGAACTCCTGATGGCGCTATAACAGGCCCATGTGAGTAATTAGGGGCAAAGGTTCTGAATTGGCATCCAGGGAGTGTGTAGTTTTGCAGCGATCAAGCCAACAGTGCCGGAGATTAGCTGCTCACAGACGGACGGACACACACACACACACACACACACACACACACACACACACACACACACACACACACACACACACACACACACACACACACACACACACACACACACATACGGACCGACCGACGGACGAACAGGGTGCAAAACATACTCTCTCGCCATGCCTTTCGGCCTGGCGGAGACAATAAAGCAATATCTCTTCATTATATACATTACCATATTGGTTTTAGTGGCTACTGACACACATTAATCTTGCTCTGGATAATCCACCATAGTTGGAACTAGGAATTATGTGTATGGAAGAGGGTGATCACATTTTAAAGACTGAGGGAGATGGCAAGGTGTTTTAACAGATGTAGGATCAGTTTAGGGAGGGGGTCCTAATGTCTTCTTAGGAGACAAATGTTAACAACATGCTTTAGAAAGGAGTGGAAACACAATATGTGCATCTGAATGAAACCTTCATGACCTTCATTTTCAGGCTTTATGAGATTTTACACAATGCAGCTTTAAACTATTCTTCCTATAACAACACTAAATGCTATTATGTTTGTTTGTTTGTTTGTTTGTTTGTTTGTTTGTTTGTTTGTGTGTTTGTTTGTTTGTGTGTTTGTTTGTTTGCTTTTTTCACAGCTGATCATCCAGTGAGGCTGGTCAACGGCTCAAACTCCTGTTCTGGCAGAGTAGAGATCTACTACAATGGCAGTTGGGGGACAGTGTGTGATGATGGGTGGGATCTGCCTGATGCCCATGTAGTGTGTAGACAGTTAGGCTGTGGAAGGGCTCTGTCAGTAAAGAAGAAAGCATTCTTCGGACAAGGTGATGGCAAGATCTTGTTGGATAAGGTCAGATGTTCAGGCAGTGAATCCAGTCTCTCACAGTGCAGCCATCCAGGGTTTGGAAAGCACAACTGTGTTCACAGTGAAGATGCTGGTGTTGCTTGTGAAGGTAAATGCAGCATATACATTTGAAATCTTCTTTAAAGGACGACTTCACCCATTTTCAACCCATCTTCATATGATTTGTCCTCACTAATGCTCCTTATAATATGGTAAAAATTATTCTACGCACTCAGAGGAGGGCTGTGGACAGTTCAAAAACCCACCTACCAGTGACATTCGGTTTGGCAGTTTTTTTGTTTTGTTTTTCAAACAAGGTTAAATGTTTTTGTTTTATTTTGTATTAATGCGAGAACAATTACCTCCATTATTCACCTGTTTCTTGGCTGTGTGTTTTCCACTTCCTGTCGGATTTCATTGGATATCATTAGTCATCTGACCGGTTTCATTGGATTTCATTGGATCAAAAGACAGGAAGTGGAACACAGTGAAAAGCCTAGGAAACAGGTGGATACAGTAGTAGTTTCTATTAGCTTGGATTCCCCATCGATGATCATATTATAATTCGAGCATTATGAAGTCCAATTATATGAATATAGGTTGAAAATTCTATTAATTATTCTATTACATTTGTCTGTCTTTAAATTAAAATGACACATTGGAGGTTAGAGGTTTTTCACTGTGCAATCTAAGTTAATCTAAGTCAATATTTTCGAATGATTAATTTCTAAACTATTGAAGGCATATCATCAATATTTGGAGTTATATGATATCATGGGAAAGTAACTGGAAACACTCATTTCAGGGAGGTGCACGTATGCACGTAAAATTTACTTTTTTTTTGTGCAGGTATTTGCTACTTTTTATTTATTTATTTTTATTATACTTTTTTTAATGTTATTTAATTCATATTTTTACCTGATTTTACCAATGTATTCTGATTATAATCATAATATGCAACTGGAGCAAGTCTAACTGCAGCAAAATTGCAGTGTTGAATTTGAATCATCTTCATAACCAAGTTCAATACATAAAGCACATTCATTCATATAAAATTCATATTAACCCAAATAGCATCTATATAGCCTCTACCTTCATGAAAGTTTCACAAAGGAGGAACTTAAATTTGACATACAATGTATCCATCTCCAAAGAGCAACTGTTTCTGTTTAGATAAATCACAGACTCTTAATAATAATAATAATGATAATAATAATATGTTTTATTTATATTGCTTTTTGTTTGTATCATATAATTTGATACAAACCTCAACGTGCTAAAGTACAGATTTTTGTTGTTGTTGCATAAAACAATCTAAGCATCTCTATTTGACCAATATAAATCTACAGTATAAGCACATACATTTATCTTTATCTACAGTATCTCTCCCAAGTAGCACTCCATCTCTTATTTGATCAATATCTCTGAATCAGTTATCTTAAAAACTAGCTAATCTACAAGCACTTAAATAGATCTTTATCTATCTATACACATACAGACACTTTAAAATGTGGGCATCATTAGTGTAGCTATTACAGCCAGTAGCAGGTCTACAAGGCAAGCTCGCACCCCTTGTGAGCTTGTAAATCTTCTAATTTCACGAGTCTAGGGTTGAATGCATTTGCCACACGTTTTTAGCTTTGATCTCTCTCATCAAACAAATTGATTTAGATAATACATTGGCAACAGCAGCTGCAGCGCTTTTTGTTGGGCAAGCTGTTAATAAAGTATTCAATCAAAGCTACAAAGAGGACATAAGTGTTTTAGCTTCTACAAAAATGTGGTTCTTCAACAATGCTGCCCGGGTGTCCGGGAATGTACACTAATTCCCGTAAGACTCCCGGAACTTCCGGGAGAGGTGGGATCAGAGGTCGTGTTAGTCCGATAATTGCCGGTTTTGACCGATTTTTTTATGACAAAGACCGGAAAAAATAAACCTCCGGACATTACATTAATTTTCACCGCAAATCAGGCACATTTCAAATCCTCTGCTTTGCAAGCTCTCTCTCTCTCTCTCTCTCTCGCTCTCTCTTAACAGCGTGTGTGTGTTTCTGAGAGAGAGAGAGGGATAGAACGAAAGAGTGTGTCACACGCTGTTAAGTTACACCTATTTTCTGTTAATAATAACCAGTGTAAAATGTGCTCTATTGGGAAGTAAATGGGAGACACTTTATTGTGAAGGTAAAACCGGAAAAAGAGAGTAGTTGTTGCTGCTGCGTAGTGTCGCAGTCGCAATATATTTTAACTCTGTGGTCTCAGACAGAGACCGCGGTCCGGTTATATTAGATAAAGTTGTGTATTTAACAGTCAGTCACGCACAAGTTGTATCATTACGAGTTAGAATATGTCACAGATACTAGGCTACTACAAGGACACATGAGTAAAGTTGGCAAGTTGCTCTACTACAGTTTAACATGATGAAACATCCAACACAGATGCGTAAATACTCTTCACAACAGCTATAGGCTACTGCAACTGTGGCATCCAGGTGAAACACAACGTTAATCATAAAGGTGGACCTATTTTTAACTCTATATGAGGGGGACACGTTAAAACGTTACCACTTTGAACTGATTCTGAATAGCTATGAGGAGACGACAAGATTCTCACAACTCATCAACTTTCCCACGGCTGTCCCAGCCAGATGCACGATGGCATCCACTGCCTAACTATACAGTATAACCTCCTGTGAGTGAGTAGTGGTCTATAATTTATTGCCCTAACAGGTCAGCTGTCAGCTGATTAGAAAATGCGTTCAAAGTCCGCAATTGATTATTGAGAAACCATTACGCACGCAGTGACGCAGCATGCGCAAACGGTAATTAATGTAATTGTGCCAGATGACCCTGCTGCTATATAAAATGTGTATATTACTCGTTCATCATGGTTCATGTTCAAATAGCTCAATCCAAAATATAATGCTGTAGGCCTAAGATAGGCTGTATTTACGCATCTGCTTGCAATTACTGCATAAACATAATTATGACCGGTATTTTTTATCAGATGTCCGATAAATTTGAATCATTCCGGACATTAGGACCGGCAGATTAAAATCCTAGCGCGACCCCTGGGTGGGATGTCTGTCTGTATAAATGCATAGTTTTCAGGCTTTATGAGATTTTACACAATGCAGCTTTAAACTGTTCTTCCTATAACAACACTAAATGTCATGTTATTATGTTTGTTTGTTTGTTTGTTTGTTTGTTTGTTTGCTTTTCTCACAGCTGATCATCCAGTGAGGCTGGTCAATGGCTCAAACTCCTGTTCTGGCAGAGTAGAGATCTACTACAATGGCAGTTGGGGGACAGTGTGTGGTGATGGGTGGGATGTGACTGATGCTAAGGTAGTGTGTAGAGAGTTAGGCTGTGGAAAGGCTCTGTCAGCAGAGAGGAAGGCATTCTTCGGACGGGGTGATGGGAAGATCTGGATGGATAAGGTCAGGTGTTCAGGCAGTGAATCCAGTCTCTCACAGTGCAGCCATCCAGGGTTTGGAAAGCTCAACTGTGGTCACAGTGAAGATGCTGGTGTTGCTTGTGAAGGTAAATACACCATACTGTACATTTGAATTGACATCTTCTTTAAAGGACGACTTCACCCATTTTCAACCCATTTTCATATGATTGGTCCTCACTAATGCTCATTATAATATGCTAAGACAAATTCTATTCACTCTGTCTCAGAGGAGGGCTGTGGACCAGAAACCCACCTACCAGTGACATCATCGTTAGACAGTTTTTTTTGTTTCTTTTGTGTTTCAAACAAGATTAAATGTTTTTGTTTCATTTTGTATAAATGCGAGAACAATGGCTTCCATTATACAGTAGCATGCTAACTTTCCAGGAATAGAAAGCCTGCAGTTTCTATTAGCTTGGATTCCCCATCGATGATGTCACTGGTAGGTGGGTTTATAAACTGTCCACAGCCCTCCTCTGAGACACAGAGTGAATAGACAAAAATGGTACCATATTATCATGAGCATTAGTGAAGACCAATTATATGAAGATAGGTTGAAAAATATTTTAATTTAAAGAAAAGTGTCTTTAAAACAAAATGACACATTGGTACAAGGAAGAATAAATTGATAATTATCTCCACCAGGTCAGGCCTGCGGAGCCCCGGAGTGGCCATACAGAGAAGAAAACCTAGCCTAAAAAAAACGAATATTGTGCTCATGTTCTATTATATTGTGTGCATATTTTACTATTTTGAGCACTCAAAATCGAATTTGTTCCCATGCTTTGGTTAAATTGTATGCACCAATTGCACAGTTCATGCATATATTTTAATTAAATTGTGGCCTCAAGATAAGTTTATATAATGATAGCCAGTAAAGAGTACAATGGACCATTCATTACGGCCACCAATGCTATCCTTGTTTATAATTATAGATAGAGACTATTTAATTAAGATGTATTAACATATAAACAGCTGGCACATAATAGAAATGTACGCCTCATATCCCCCTTATACCACTTATATCAGTGGCCTCACACACACACCTATTTGCATACACACCCCAGACCAGGCACGGTACACCTGACACAAATGTAACACAAATATGACCTCAGTCATAACAGCCCAAGTCCAATCGAACAAACAAAAACGTGGGTGACTGATTAAGCGTCCTACCAGATATGATTGTTTGTTTTAATACCTTGATTATGTCTGTTAAGCCTGTGCAGAGTAGACGTTTGTGTAAATGAATAAGTGGCTGCTGTGTATGTTTAGAAGCCTGTCAGATTGGCAGTCAATGCTGCAGTGTATGTCTACGATGAAAAAGATTTGTGTAACCAACCTGGAGACCTGACATGAGATTTGAGCATTGGGTACGCTCACATGTAAGTAGAATTAATGCTGACAATTGCAGTGAGATCAGCCTACGCCCCTTTTTTTGCGCAAAGTTGATAAATGAGGGCCAATATAGTGCTGAGCAGTACAGTTTGCCATTTTGAGATGCAATGTATCAGTGGACTGCAGAAATGTGCAACAGTAATGTTTCATCTCTGGTGATTGGCTTGGTAGGAAAATACAGTAAATAAATGAAGCAATATCTCTTTATTATATGCATTACCATATTGGTTTTAGTGGCTACTGATGCAACACTGACACACAATAATCTTGCGCTGGATAATCCACCATAGTTGGAACTAGGAATCATGTGTATGGAAGAGGGTGGTCACATTTTAAAGACTGAGGGAGATGGCAAGGTGTTTCAACAGATCTAGGATCAGTTTGGGGAGGGGGTCCTACGCATTAGGAGAAGCGTTGAGTCCAGACTGTTGAAAACATTCTTTAGAAAGGAGTGGAAACACAATCTGTGCATTTGAATGAAACCTTCATGAGGCATATAACTGTAAGATGTTCAGGCTTTATTTTACACAATGCAGCTTTAAACTGTTCTTCCTATAACAACACTAAATGTCATATTATTATGTTTGTTTGTTTGTTTGTTTGATTTTCTCACAGCTGATCATCCAGTGAGGCTGGTCAACGGCTCAAACTCCTGTTCTGGCAGAGTAGAGGTCTCCTACAATGGCAGTTGGGGGACAGTGTGTGGTGATGGGTGGGATCTGCCTGATGCCCATGTAGTGTGTAGACAGTTAGGCTGTGCATGGGCTCTGTCAGCAGAGAGGAAGGCATTCTTCGGACAGGGTGATGGGAAGATATGGTTGGATAAGGTCAGTTGTTCAGGCAGTGAATCCAGTCTCTCACAGTGCAGCCATCCAGGGTTTGGAAAACACAACTGTGGACACAGTGAAGATGCTGGTGTTGCTTGTGAAGGTAAATGCAGTATATACTGTACATTTGAATTGACATCTTCTTTAAAGGACGACTTCACCCATTTTCAACCCATCTTCATATAATTGGTCCTCACTAAAATGCTCATTATATAAAGAAAAACATCAAATGGATGCGCCTGGGACATATCATCAGTGTTGTAGCCTGCAGATCGACGGGTGTTTCGGGTCTCGCAACAACATGCACCCTCGCCCAGACTAACGTCCCAGTAGCTACCCACGGTCAGTCCTCTTAGGGAAAGACAGGGCCACTCAATCCGCTTCTCCGGAACTACTCTGCCGGGACCGGTGGGAGAGGAGAGGCTCTGGCACGTGGAGGGACAAGGCTCAGTGGGCGGCCTCCTGGCCGGGCTCCTCCTTCGTCTCACCAGGTCCAGGACTTGAGCGTTGCACCAGACTCCCCCCGTTCCAAACATTTCCTTCTGGCGTGATGGTTTCTTGGGCCGTGGTGATACTGCAGGCTCACTTGAATGGCCCTCCTAAAGGCCTCACTATGGATTTGTTGGGCTCGCTTCTTCCTCACGGAAGTATAATATGGTAAGACAAATTCTACTCACTCTGTCTCAGTGGAGGGCTGTGAACAGTTCAGAAACCTGCCTACCAGTGACATCTTCGTTAGGCTTTTTGTTTAGTTTAGTTTTTCAAACAAGAGTACATTACATTTTATTTTTATTTTGTATTAATGCGAGAACAATGCTTCCATTATACAGTAGCATGCTAACTTTCCAGGGATAGGAAGTCTGCAGTTTCTATTAGCTTGGATTCCCCATCGATGATGTCATTGGCTGGTGGGTTTATAAACTGTTCACAGCCCTTCTGTGAGACACAGAGTGAATAGACAAAAATGGTACCATATTATAATGAGCATTAGTGAAGACCAATGTTATGATGAAGATAGGTTGAAAATGGGTGAAGTCGTCCTTTAAGTATTATTTTAAATAAATGTTTTGTCTTGAACTCTGCCAGAGTAATAGTGTAATAGTGTGACACTACTGCCAGCTAAAACAAGCGATTTTACCAACCTTTGAAAAATCATGGAATATTTTCCTTGATCGATGTCCTCGCGGCGATCGCCTCATTACACGCACGGGGGTCTTGGGAGTCTTGAAAAAAAAACATCTGGTCCTGGTAATCCGTTGCCTAGTTGTGGTCAGATGAATGTGGCTTGTTTTTGCCAAAAAACAACAGGAACGGAGGTAAAGCCATTTCCCCACGGGAAATAAACAGGAAGTAAACAAGCTTTTATTTTTATTTTTTAAATTACGTAATTTCCGTCTCTGTCGACTCGTCATCTGGCAGTGAGAGCATCATTCATAGGGTAGCGAACAGTGGAAAACCACTGAAAACACATAACTCGTCAACCTCGTCAGTGACAGGCTGCGCCGCGTGATAGTGAAATGCAACCCACTTCTGGCAAGACCCGGAAAATACGCGCCATGATTGGCACCTTGAGTTGGGGCAAATGCTCGATTTACTATTCTGTTCCTATCGGTACATAACTCGAACGGCGCTGAGTAGGCTCAAGCGAACTTCGCAACGTGCGGCACTGCAACTGCATATCTTACTATTTTGAGCACTCAAAACCCAATTTGTTCCCATGTTTTGGCTAAATTGTGTGCATGAATTGTGCAATTCATGCATAGATTTGAGTTAATTTGAGGCCTCAAGATACAGTTCATTCACACATTTTAATTAAATCGAGGCCTCAAGATAAGTTTATATAATGATAGCCAGTGCAGAGTGCAATGGACCATTCATTCCGGCCACCAACGCTAATCTTGTTTTATAAATATGGATAGAGACGGTTTAATTAAGATGTATTAACATATAAACAGCTGGCACATAAACTCTTTTTTTATTTTTGGGATATCTACTATTGAAAGAGATGTTTACACACGTTGGTTTAGCGTCTTCGCCTACGTATTGTACCTGCAAGGTTTAAATGCATCCCTAACTGCGCTGTCATGCAAATAGCTTGTCTGTGCTATTTAAATGAGGCATTTTACGCTTTGCTACGGAGCCTCGGAGTGGCCATTGAGAGAATAAAAAAAAACAAAAAAACAAGGTAACAGTGTCATCACAATATCCCGCCCAATGCACCATCCGATATGTAAGCAAACGATATACTGTACTCACAATGGCCCTCAATTTTCAAGGGAGCGTATAAACGCTCTTAGCCCAGGAATCATGTGACGACGGGGCTCACATGTGATTTATCAATTGTCGTATCCTGCCAATCAAAGTGTAAGAATTGACAGTACTGCTGAACTGATCCTCATTTAAATAACACACCCTTGTTTCAGAGGCCTCGCCCCGCGAGTTTGGACAAGAAAGTAAGAGAAACCAATGAGAGTGAGCAAATTCTCCGGTGGAAATGTACCCCTCCAATTATATCAGTGGCCTCACACACACCTATTTGCATACACAGCCCAGACCAGGCACGGTGCACCTGACACAAATATAAAAAAAATATGAGTCCAATCGAACAAACTAAAATGTGGGTGACAGATTAAGCGTCCTACCTGATATGATTGTTTGTTTTTAATACCTTGATTATGTCTGTTAATCCTGTACAGAGTAGACAATTGTAGTGAGATCAGCCTACGCCCCTTTTTTGCGCAAAGTTGATAAATGAGGGCCAATATAGTGCTGAGCAGTACAGTGCGCCTGCCTTGCCATTTTGAGATGCAATGTATCAGTGGACTGCAGAAATGTGCAACAGTAATGTTTCCTCTCTGGTGATTGGCTTGGTAGGAAAATACAATAAATAAATAAAGCAATATCTCTTAATTATGTACATTACCATATTGGTTTTAGTGGCTACTGATGCAACACTGACACACAATAATCTTGCGCTGGATAATCCACCATAGTTGGAACTAGGAATCATGTGTATGGAAGAGGGTGGTCACATTTTAAAGACTGAGGGAGATGGCAAGGTGTTTTAACAGATCTAGGATCAGTTTGGGGAGGGGCTCCTACGCCTTAGGAAAAGCGTCGAGTCCAGACAAATGTTGACAACATTCTTTAGAAAGGAGTGGAAACACAATATGTGCATCTGAATGAAACCTTCATGAGGCATATAAATGCATCATTTTCAGGCTTTATGAGACTTTACACAATGCAGCTTTAAACTTTCTTCCTATAACAACACTAAATGTCATGGTATTATGTTTGTTTGTTTGTTTTTCTCACTCAGTTGATCATCCAGTGAGGCTGGTCGACGGCCCAACCTCCTGTTCTGGTAGAGTAGAGGTCTCCTACAATGGCAGTTGGGGGACAGTGTGTAGCCATTACTGGGATCTGCCTGATGCCCAGGTAGTGTGTAGACAGTTAGACTGTGGAAAGGCTCTGTACGCTCCACAGAATGCATTCTTCGGACGAGGTGATGGGAACATCCTGTTGGATGATGTCAGATGTTCAGGCAATGAATCCAGTCTCTCACAGTGCAGCCATCCAGGGTTTGGAAAACACAACTGTCATCACAATGGAGATGCTGGTGTTGCTTGTGAAGGTAAATACAGCGTATCAATTTGAATTGACATCTTCTTTAACAGGCCCATGTGAAGAATTTGGGGCAAAGGTTCTGCTCTGGCATCCAGGGAGTGTGTGTGCACAGTTTGGCTGCAATCCAGCCAATGGTGCCGGAGATGAGCTGTTCACAGACAGAACCCCCCCCACACACACACACACACACACACACACACACACACACACACACACACACACACACACACACACACACACACACACACACACACACACACACACAACAGAGACACACACAGACATACACACACACACACACACACACACACACACACACACACACACACACACACACACACACACACACACACACACACACACACACACACACACACACACACACACACACACACACAGAGAGACACACACAGACATACATACCCACACACACACACACACACACACACACACACACACACACACACACACACACACACACACACACACACACACACACACACACACACACACAGAGACACACACAGACATACATACACACACACACTAGGGCATTAACGAATAGTGATTTATGGTATTCGAATTATTCGACCCAAAAGTATTCGAATAGTCGATTATTCGGTTTGATTATAAAAAATTAAAAAATTATTATTATTTTTTTTTCAATTGCATTGATGACTCGACTCAAGGAATGCGAGTTGACGTCACACCAGAGCTCACAGCTACGTGTCAGCTCTAGAAAAGCCACTAAAAAAAAAAAATCATTAAAAAAAAATATATATATGCTTTTTTTTTCTTTTTTCGAATAGTCGAATAGTGGTTTGATAGTCGAATAGTCGGTTTGATATTCGAATATTCGAATATTCGACTATTCTGTGAATGCCCTAACACACACACACACACACACACACACACACTCGGACGGATGGACAGGGTGCAAAACATAGTCTAAGCCATGCCTTTCGGCCTGGCGGAGACAATAAACAGCTGGCACATAAGCATAAAGCTCTTTATCATTTAGGGGTTATCTATTATTGAATGAGATCTGTGCGTTTTTACGCACGTTGGTTCAACCCATTAAAACCGGGATAGCGTCTGTGTCATTTTCGATTTTAGATATATATATAGCAACATACGTTTTTCAGAAAACTCTTAGGATATAGAACAGTGGTTCTCAAAAATAGCAGATATACAAGCTCACACTGCGTCTATTTGTACCGAGCTGCGAGCTTGTACATCTGCTACACATAATATGTGTAGCAGATGTACAAATGTTCTCTTCTGGGGATCCCTGGCACAAAACATTTTCAGATGGGGGCCAAATACATATCATTTTGGGGGTCCTTGGCACGAAAAGGTGGATAATAAGAACTACTGATTTAGAAGGCATTTGTAGCATCGGCCTCAGGTCTTAATGGGTTAAGTAGTTGCGTCTTCGCCAACCTACTGTACCTGCAAGTATGAAATGCATCCCTAACTGCGCTGCCATGCAAATAGCATGTAGTTCATGAGCTTTCAGCCCAAGCGCATCTGTGCTCAGTGTAACACTTGATCTGCGTTGTGTTGTGGATTAATGAAGTTCCAGACCACTTCTCTCTTTGTTGACAGTTTATTCTAGTGAGAATACACAAAGGTCTCTGGTCAGTCACTTCTTTTGGTGTAACTCACCCAAGCCTCAACACGTCTTAGGCAAATCTCATTTAGACTGGCCTATACAATCAATTGACCTACATTAAAATACAATACAATACAATACAATACAATACAATACAATACAATACAATACAATACAATACAATACAATACAATCCAATCCAATACAATACAATACAATACAATGAAATAAAACAATATGTACCTGGTGAGAATACACAAAAATCTCTGATCAGCCACTTATTTTGGTGTTACACACCCAAGCCTCAGCACTTGCAGTCTCAATGTTTGTAAACTAATAATTGGTGTATGTTTTGACATTTTAAATACCCGTTCAAATTAAATGAACTGAACTATGAAATTAAATGAACTATTGAACTGAACAGAATGGAATGCTAAACTGCTGAACTTTAGGTTAATTTGATCTGTCTGTCTGTCTGTCTGTCTGTCTGTCTGTCTGTCTGTCTGTCTGTCTGTCTCCACACAGCGCTGAATCACCTCATCCAAACAAAAGGTGAGAAAACTTCAATGCACTGCATTATGGTGTGAGACAAGCCATCTGATGTGTTCTAATCATTCTTAATGCAGCGATTTTTAAACGGCCACCACAAACAACCTCAACTATTGAATGAATGTATAATTGTAATGGATTCATAGAAAGTGAATTGGCAATATTGTCTATTTGAATAATCCATATTATCTGTGTACA
Source organism: Gymnoscopelus braueri (assembly GCF_963280865.1). NCBI lineage: Eukaryota > Metazoa > Chordata > Actinopteri > Myctophiformes > Myctophidae > Gymnoscopelus > Gymnoscopelus braueri. Next base: position 52,834,097 of record NC_137609.1, read on the forward strand.
TAGTAGTTGAGCCAATTGTGGTGGAATCTCGCGAGGAGCAAGGCACTTTGAGCAAAGATGACAGACCAGTCTGCATGTTCACTATTTATTCAGCACAAAGTACATTTACAACATTGGTTCTAGGTCTAATCTAGTAAGCGTGAGAGCAGGCAGCGGCAAGCAGGCAGTCAAGCTTCTTCACTTAATTTAAGCCAGTTTATAGCCTCTTTCTTTTCCTATCCAGGCTCACAGAATCAAATCTATTCTTACCTACTGTACCAATCATTTCAATCATATGAGCATCCTTCATCCAGCAGCATCCATGTTGCTATCCTAATATGTCCTGTCTCGTTCTCATCTTTATTTAAACCGAGACCTTTAGTGACCTTAAAACTCGCCAGCATATTTAACTCCTGGGGGAGTTTTTTCATGTTAATTAAGGGCGCTATGCGGTATCTGCTATTTTACATCTTGACCTAAGATTCACCGCATAGCACTAAGACGTGGTCAGGATCGGACTCGGACAATTCTCAATTGTTATAAGTCATAGTTCTCTATAATCTGTGAAGTGTCGGTGTATCAATCATGTTTTTATTATCCCTCTATCAAACGATATCAAGTGAAAAGCAAGTGTTGGCTGGCGCCGGCCGCAGAGAGTACATGGATGCGTATGATAGGCAGCCGAGAGCCCTACTCAGCAGTTTAACTAAGCCATACTCTGCCAATTCTCAAGCGATTGTTACAATTCAAAGTTATCTAATCTGTGAACTGTCTATGTTCATTCATGTGTATCAATCATGATTTTATTATCCCTCTATTAAACGCTTAAGGGTAAAAAGGAAGTGTGGGGTGGCAGCGGGTCAGGTGCACATGTCTGATAGACAGCCAGGCTTTCCTCCGTGGTGGAAAGCCTGGTGATGCGAGGTTACTCACCCAATCCATCCAATCTGAAAGACTCATGTTCCACTCGCATTTCAAAGGCTTATTCCTTCATTAATCCAATGAAATAAAGTAAAACTAGAAAAAGTGCTCCTCAGAGCACAGGTCTCCGCCAGGTCAGGTACGTTATTCTGGCCTCCTGGTGGCGCTATAATAGGCCAATGTGAAAAGGGTGCCAACCGTGCCATTTATTCTTGCATTGACACTGCATTCATGATTTGAGGCATTTTGTTCCAAAAATGAGTTTTGCTAAATTAGACCTGCTGGTGGCGCTATAACAGGCCAATGTGAGAAGGGTGGCATTTCTTCCTCGGCCTAGTGGGAATGTGCGTGTGAAATTTCACGGACATCGCAAGCTGTGTGTATACTTTGAGGCTTTTTGTTCAAAACGGACCAATCCTGCAAACTTTGGAAGCCAACCTTAGGCAATGAGGATGGAATATGGGAAATTGGACAGATCCGTGTTGATCACATGACTATAGTGATACTGTGTACTGATTTGCATGATGTTTGGATACAATTTGTAGGAGTAATATAAAAAAAATGGGTTTTGCACAAATCAGCCTCCTGGTGGCGTTATAACAGGCCCATGTGAAAGATTTGGGGCAGAAGTTCTGAATTGGCATCCAGGGAGTGTGTGTGCACAGTTTGGGAGCGACCGGGCCAACGGTGCCGGAGATTAGCTGGTGACAGACGGACACACGGACACACACACACACGGACACACGGAAGGACGGACAGGGGGTAAAACATACTCTCTCGCCATGCCTTCGGCCTGGCGGATACAATAAAGGTTTTTACAGCAGTTTTTCCCATAGCTTAGAAGTGAAACAATCAAACAAATGTAGTGCATTCTCTTCCTCCCTCTTACTTTCACTTTCCCTTTCACTCATGCTGCACAAACATAATCTGATCTACAAGCATACAACGTGCACACAGCAACCATTTTTTGATCAGATAATTTTGGGCAGCAAGTAGCAGCACTAAGCAAATTTGTGAAACATACCGATGTTCGTCCACTTGTTGTTGTGTAACTATGGTCAGAGGCAGACACGATAAAAGTAGGGAAATGAACAACCCTTTTGAAACATTTAATGTTATAGATTAAAGTTGTAATATAGACTAACCATATAGTCTATTCAGTCTGTTCTCGTTCTCACAAACGGATCTTGAGCACACACCTTCATTAAGTCGTGGAATCAACTTACAGATCTAGTTCCTACACATTATTAAGTTGTTGCCACACCATAAAAAAACGAATTAACACAATGTCCCTATAGTAGTGGCTCTGTTGTAAAGTCACATAGATGCATAATAATTAGTGGGTGATGTTAGTGTTAGGCGTCAATCAAAACCATACATGACTGCAGTCATGTATCTTTTGTATGTGGAAACACATTGAATTCTTGTGATAACAAGTTGTCGCCACCTTCTCTCTCTCTCTCTCTCTCTCTCTCTCTCTCTCTCTCTCTCTCTCTCTCTCTCTCTCTCTCTCATCATCTCTTCTCATTCCAGTGTCTCCGATAGTCAGCCCTGAAAGTTCTCAGCTCATTCAAGGTGAGTCCATTTCACTGAGGTGTGAGGTAGAAGGGAAGCCTGTACCAGGATGGTCTGTGAAGAAAAATACCAAGAGGGGGAGGAATCAAACCTGCAACTATGTCAGAGGTATGTAGGGATGGATGGATGGATGGATGGATGGATGGATGGATGGATGGATGGATGGATGGATGGATGGATGGAGAGATATATGCACACACACACACACACACACACACACACACACACACACACACACACACACACACACACACACACACACACACACACACACACACACACACACACACACACATGATATATCGTTATCGTACCGTTATCTCGATATGAACATGCAGGATATTAATATTGCAAAAGGCAACGATATGGGCGATATAAATTCTCCCCGCTCGCTCACTCCAAAGCAGCAACATGTCTTTGTTTTAGCAGTGCCTAAGGAAAATAAATCACCCCATCCTACACTGCATGTCGCGTTGTTGTCAACTTGTTGAAGGCCAGTTCAACTCTGGATCGGGACGGGTGGTTGTGTGTGATGAGCTGTCAGATTGCTCATAATTCCTCCTTCTGACCTGCTTCATAGAGCTAGACCTGCACTCGCCTTTCATTGAATATGAATTACTAGGCGTCATCTGAAATGTCCTTAATGCCTAAAGCCTTCCATATGAAAAGCTTGACTGTTTATGTCCATTCATCGGATTGACGTTTGATTATGGAACTATCAGTGATTTGCCTTGACTTTAGCTAAGTAAGTTTGTGAAGCCAGTGCCAATGGCACTGTGTCAAGTCAAACGAGAGTAAACATGGTCGGCCTTCAAATTAAGAGTGTCCTTTATTTTCGGTCAGATAAATTCAATAGTTTCAATTGTTATATGCATTTTTATTTTATTTTAAGAATGCTTAGATTTCACTATTACTGCCCTTAATAACAAGTGTGTGAACCCAATAGTACTTAAACTTAAGGCCGGTACACACTACACAACTTTGTATTCATGACGTACCATGTCAGACTATGTGATTATAGTGGAATAAATTGCCGTTTCTTTGTCGGGAGACTGGCCACAAAACAAGATCGATCATCTCTGTGACGTTGCGCAAGATCAGGGACGCGGTCAGAAATATTGTGCATCATAGTGCATAATATGCATATCATAGAATCATTCAAAAGTACACTGCTGCTGATTAATTATTTATTTGTTTATTTTACAATCCATAGCTACCAAACTGGGTTTCCATCAACCAGCCTTTGTGCGCATTTTGGATTTTTCGCATGAAGTCCTGAATGGAATCACTTTGTAAATAACACAAATTCTAGCTGATGGATTTGCATCTTCAAGGTTCAAATATGGTTATTTTGGTCACGATTCGAGGTCAGGGAGACCTCCAATTTGCAGAGTTCAGCAGACTATTTGAGCCCATTTGTGTCAAGTTTTCGTAGTTTTCAAGAAGTGTGAATATAAGCTAGATAATATTATGCAACAATTTAATAGGAATCCTGTGTTTACTGTACAGCGGTCCCAAAGTAGTTTGGGATTTCAGAGGAAGGCTTGTAGATCTGATCTTGTGGTCAACGTGTTCTTGTGGTCAACGATCAATACTGCAACATAGAAATACTTTGTTACAAGTAAAAGTCCAGTATTCAAAATGTACTTGAGTAAAAGTACAAAAGTATTGGCATGACAATATACTTAAAGTACCAAAATAAATATGTTCATATGTAGAATGGCCCATTTCAAGTTTGCCTTTAACTCTTTAACTGCCAGAGTAATAGTGTGACGCTACTGCCAGCGAAAACGAGCGATTTTACTGACCTTTGAAAAATCATGGAATATTATCCATGATCGCCGTCCTCACGGAGATCGCCTCATTACACACACAGGGGTCTCGGGGAAAATAAATATATAATATATTGTATCGATATCGAGATATTTGGCACACATATCGAGATATGCCATTTTGGAAATTTGGACTAATACATGCATACAGACAGACAGACAGACAGACAGACAGACAGACAGACAGACAGACAGACAGACAGACAGACAGACAGACAGACAGACACACAGACAGACAGACAGACAGACAGACAGACAGACAGACAGACACACAGACAGACAGACAGACAGACAGACAGACAGACAGACAGACAGACAGACAGACAGACAGACAGACAGACAGACAGACAGACAGACAGACAGACAGACAGACAGACAGACAGACAGACATGGTTTTTAATTGAAATCCTTTATTTTCATTGTGTTGTAGAAGCATCCTGTAGCATTGCGTTGCTGACATTTTGGGACACTGGGGAGTATTGGTGTCAGTCTGAATCAGGAGAATTTGGCCGCTCCATCTACATCTCCGGTAAAAATCTATATGATTACATTAATATAATCAATGTATCTGGTTTCACTACATAAAGCTCTCATTAATCGTTTGTCTCTGGTGTGCATCTCTCTCTCTCTCTCTCTCTCTCTCTCTCTCTCTCTCTCTCTCTCTCTCTCTCTCTCTCTCTCTCTCTCTCTCTCCACAGTGCTGAATGGCCTCGATCAAACAAACGGTAAGACAACTTTAATGTATTGCATTATGGGTAGTGTGAGACAAGTCATCTGATGTGTTCCAACCACTTTGTTAATACACAATAAATGTTAATTCAGGGATTTTAAAACCCACCACAACCCACCTCAACAAATAAATGAATGTATAAATGTTATGTATTCATAAAAAGTCAATATAGGAAACTAGATTTTCAAATCCAGCCCTATATTGCACTGATCAGAGTGAGTTTTGGACATTTGAAGTATTAAACACTGCTGTAGTGGGCAATATGTGCGCAATTGATTTTTTGGGGTGTGGATATTTTCATGGCAGACCCCTAAATAATTAAAAAGAATAAAAGTCTGCACAGCTTTGTTCCTCAGTGTGTCAGTTTACTTAAAACACACAGACATTACAGGGTACACAACGTTTCGGCCACAGTTGGCCTTCATCAGGTGACATCATTAGTGACCCACCTCCCTTATATGGTAGTGGGTCACAACACGTGACTGCAGTGACTATAGGGCAAAAGCAGATTACTTTGAACACCAATATGTGAATGAATAAGTAATAATCAAATAATTAATTAATTACTATTGTGGAAATCCCACCACATGACATATAAGTATAAAGTCATGTTAGCTAGACATTGTTTGCATTTTAAAATATGAACACAATTGAACAATTTTTCTAAAGAATGTATTAGTACAGTGCTTGAGGCTTAGAAATCTCTCTCTCTCTCTCTCTCTCTCTCTCTCTCTCTCTCTCTCTCTCTCTCTCTCTCTCTCTCTCTCTCTCTCTCTCTCTCTCTCTCTCCGTTTCTCTCTCGCTCTATGTCTCTCTCTCACACCCTCTCTCTCTGTCCCCCCTTCTCTCTCTTATTCCAGTGTCTCTGAGAGTCAGTCCTGAAAGGTGTCAGTTCTTTCGAGGTGAGTCCATTTCACTGAGCTGTGAGGTAGAAGGGAACCCTGTACCAGGATGGTCTGTGAAAAGAAATACCTGGAGGAGGAAGAATGAAACCTGCAACAATGAATGGGGAATCATCAGAGGTATGTATATATGTGGATGGATGGATGGATGGATGGATGGGTGGATGGATGGATGGATGGATGGATGGATGGATGGATGGATGGATGGATGGATGGATGGATGGATGGATGGATGGATGGATGGATGGATGGATGGATGGCATTCAACTGAATCAAACCCTCTTTCTTTTCACTTTGACTCTGTGTAGGAGGATCCTGTATCATCAGCCAGGGGTATGATTATTATGACGATGGAGTGTATTGGTGTCAGTCAGAATCAGGAGAAGTCAGCCGGTCCATCTACATTCTGATCTATGGTACTGTCAATATAATTACATCAATATAATCAATATATTTATCATGTCAATTTATTTATAGTACAACTGTTGTATAAAATAAACATCATACTCGAGGTTGTTCTTTTATACTGTATATCAGCACAGCTCTGATTATGTTCCACTGAACCTTACCCCCCCCCCCCCCCCCCCCAAAGGTCCCCGGTCCCCACTTTGAGAACCACTGATCTACACAACTCAGAATTAGCTGAGAGTTATGGGGGTCTTTGAAAAAAAAGAAGAGTGACAACCACTGGCCCTATACTAATATCAGTGCATGTGAATGATGTTTATTGGCTGATGACATCTATGGTTGTGGAGCCACCAACCATCACATGTTCATAACTCAACCTACTGTTGGTTCTATAGGTAGACGTGTGATCCTGGAGAGTCCTGTACTTCCTGTGATGGAGGGAAGTGATATCACACTCCGCTGCCTGTCAAAAAACAAGACAACTGGTAACATAACCTCTGACCTCCCAGCTGATTTCTATAAAGACGGATCCCTCATCAGGTCTGAGTCTACAGGACAGATGACCATCCACAATGTGTACAAGTCTAATGAAGGAGTCTACAAGTGTAACATCTCTGACCTTGGAAAGTCACCAGAGAGCTGGATCGATGTGATTGATGAGATAGGTATGCAATAATACTAAATAAATAGACTAGAGTTTAAAATCCCCCTAGAAGCAATGCTTCTTTTTTGTGATTTATATTATGTGTTGTTTTTCTTTAAAGGGGCATGAAAACCTAAACCATTTATTTTAGATGTTAACAGGTATACACATGTGGCCCTGGCCTGACTATTGTCATGGCAGACCCCTGAACAGTGTGTGTGCCAAGTTTGGTGTGGATCGGAGCACCAGTGTGCCATCCACCCAATTTTAATATAGGATATTGATATGTTTTTTGTTTATGATGCGTGCTTTCACCGGTCTTACAGAGTTTGACAAGCTGACTCTATGCTCTCAATTGTCTTGTCTTGTCTCTCTCTCATCACACAACTTAAAGGAGAAATCCGGACATTTTAAGTGTTATCTTTGATGTGTCGTTACTCACCTACCGACGTAAAAAGTGGCGTTGTTTTTTTCCAGAGATTCCCCTGTCGTAATTTTTTCAACCCCCTCCGTTGGCATAATGGGAGCGCGTGGCTTAGGGAAATTCGTCTATTATAACCGATGCAAAGTAATTTTTTTCTCTACTACTACTCATTGTAGAGTCTCATGATAGTCAAACATGCGCTGAAAGTTCCTGAGAGGCTACCGCTAATGCCGAACGAGCTAACGCTAGTTGCTTGTTTCTCTCCCAGAACCTGGCAACTTGGTGTTGCCAGGTAGAGAAACAAGCAACCAGTGTTAAATCGTTCGGCGCATGTTTGACTATCATGAGACTCTACAATGAGTAGTAGTAGAGAAAAAAATAACTTTGCATCGGTTATAATAGACGAATTTCCCTAAGCCACGCGCTCCCATTATGACAACGGAGGGGGTTGAAAAAATGACGACAGGGGAATCTCTGGAAAAAAACAACGCCACTTTTTACGTCTGTAGGTGAGTAACGACACATCAAAGATAACACTTAAAATGTCCGGATTTCTCCTTTAAGTAATGAATTCAGGCAGAGCAGCAGTAACACAGTTGTAGGTTCTATACCGGCTTCAGCTCCGCTTCGACGTGGAGCCTCAGGTTTCTGTGGCCGGGAGGACAGCGCTTTACGGGGAAGAGAAGTACATAGACAGTGGATGTTCATCTCTGGTAGCTTGTTTGTAAAGAAAGTATACATTTTAAATAGTAAATATTCCATAGTTGCTCAGTCTTTAGTAATTTTAAACCTTCAACTGCTGATATTTTGGTATCAAAATCAGCATCTTCCTCCATACAATCTTTCTGGGTTGTCAAGTAACGTGTCAACTATTCCACACTCCGTTCTGCCCCCTCCCCTCACACCACCCACCTTGATGACTGACCACACCTACAATTGCGTTGTTTTATATTCTGAAATATAATTTAAAAAAGGAAGTTTCATGCTCCTTTAAGTTATTGTTGTTCTTGACTTTATTGATAGTTACAAAGAGACAGGAAACAGGGAGAGAGAGTTCGGGAATGACATGCAGCAAAGGTTCGCCCAGCCCGGGAATCAACTTTAGGCAATAGAGCCAGCGTGGAATGCGCCTTAACCACTCTGCATGTCTGATTGACATCCTCACTCTAGCTTGTGGGGGCTAAATATAAGCCCAATCTGATCTGCCCTACTCTTCAAAATGTAAATCTGTAAATACCAGCTAAGTCAGAATTTAAATATTTGATATTTCAAAGAGATTCACAGTTCTTCAAATTCTCATTCTGTTCTAGGATCAGACTCTGCATCTATCTCTGTGCCTCCATATGTCTACCCTCTGATTGGTGCTGGAGTCTCCATCTTCCTGCTGATTCTGGGTTTGTGTCTCTGGAAGATATGCAGAGGTATGTCAATGATACACACGCACCTACACACGCGCACACACACAACATATGTAGGAGTAGTAGTAGACTAGCAGTGTTCTGCACAATCTGGAGCCAAACACTAGGTTGTAAGCATTTCCTGAAACTATAACCTACTTATCCAAAGTAAGCGCATTCCCCAAAATGGTAAAATCCTTTCTCCTAACACTATATTACCTGTGCAAAGTAACCTACCTAACAACTAACTACCTAACAAAAAACATCATCAAAATGGTGATTGAATTATTGTATCTATTAGTACATGTATTGTAGTGTTTTATTTTACATTTCTGTCATTGCTGCACAATCAATTGCCAATACAACACAGTCAAATTCTACTTGACTGTCATTGGACATCCATTCTCTCCACCCTGCCCGCTCCCTCCATCCCCACCATGCGCTCACCTCACACATGCAAGTTGCTCCATTTCTGTCATATACAGTAGTAACAGTGCACTGTTACCACTCATGATTGATTCAATCTTTAGGACAAACACAATGCTTATTGTACATAGTATGTTGCATGCAATGTTTTACCCACTGAACAACTGTGTCAATATAAATGGGAATTGTACACAGTGCATTCTAGCCAATTGACTGTTTTGCATTGCATCTTACAACTGTTTAGTGCATTCTGTACGAACACAGTGAGAAGTTTAACAGTGTATTGTCCAATATTGTCTTGATGGTGTGGGGTTTTGAGACACTGTGAAGATAATTAGATTAAGAGCGTCCGATTGCCGTGACATTTTGCACGCATTACTCCCAGTAGTCCAAGGAAGGTCTGCCTCAAATGTTTCACATCGGTATAAATAAATAAGAAAGAAAAATAAATGCATCCAAGCACTCCGGTGCCAGTGAAATATTATGAAACATCTACAATTGTACATAATTCATACTACAGTAATTTAAAGATTCAAAGATTAATGTAGACTCTTTTATTTGTATTTACAGATCCATGTTGTGTCCGGTAAGTACATTAGTGATCTCTGTCTACTCATCAACATGACAGCAGTACATTCCATCCTGATTTATACTTCATTCATTCATTTATGTATTTATTTATTACAGACCGTCTCAGGGAATCAATCAGGGCTCTGCTGCATACCAGATGACCAATCAAAGTGGAGCTCCTGATGATTTGTACTGCCCACTGCAGCACGGTCAGTCCTTCAACCAATGGTGTTGGTTAAGCAACTCCTAACTTTTATAACTTCAAATAAAAAAATAATAATCATGATTCATTAAACAATGCATGTCCTTTTTGGAAGCACATTAAAGTCTGTCAGACACATGTAGAGTTTGTTTTCCCTAATAATCATGACATTAATGGTTATTTGTTTACCTTTAGGCGACACAAACGTCTATGGCGTAATCCAGCACTCTGATGACTCTGAGAATGGTAAAGTATACTTTTATTGGGAGTGCAATAGTTTTCAGGTTCAGATGAATCACTTGATTTGATATCAAATGTTTTAGTGCTCCTGCTGAGCACAGTATAACCTCTCAGTGGGTTGAGGGCGTGTGGCGTGGGGCGAAGGGAAACCCTGTCACGTCAAACTTCGCCATTTGGTCACATCCTGTCCCATGAAGTCACTATAGTAGTCTCACCTGGCCAGACTGTTGCCTCCCACAATTTTCAAATGTTTCCGGTCATACAGTCTGTATGACCTACATATTGTATAAAATTGTGTTGCAGATTCAACTTTTTCATAGATTTCATGGATAGCTTCATAAACTTGCTTTATCCATCAATGTTGGATTTATGTTAATGTGTAATTTCAGTCATTTAACCACTTAAACCGTCAATAATAACCGTCTTCACCTTTGGCTCTGTACTTGGTCTGCTCTTTTCCCCATCTACACCAAACCTCTTTGCTGAAAATAGCTGATCTACAAGCTCACAATGCATCGCAGCGCGAGGCGCTGTGAGCTTGTAGATCTGCTATTTTTGGATAAAGTTCTCCTCGGAATAGGGATGCTAGGGTTCAAGTGATTAATGTAAACATTTGGTTGCCCCCCCTGTAGTAACTCTGAGGACCCCCTAGAGGTCCCGGACCCCTGTTGAAAACCCCTGACATAAAGTATAAAATGATTCAGTCATTTATAGCCAAACATAAGTAGGGTTGTCACGATTACAAATTTAAGCGATTAATTGTAACTCAAATAATTAGCATTAACGATTTAATTGTGTGTTTGGCTTTGAACATTGGAACGTATGAATACATTTTTTTTCTGTTTGCCATTTGGGATTCATAATAAAAAAATCACACCCAGTGTGAAGTGTGCGGTGTGGTCACAGTGGTCATCACAGTGATGGAAGTTCAAAAAGTAATATTGTGGACCAACCATTGTACACCCCTAACTTAAAAATCACACCCAGTGTGAAGTGGGCGGTGTCTTGCTAGCTAATCACAATACTGAATCACAATTCCTTTAAAAAAATCACACCCTGTGTGAAGTGGGCGGTGTCTTGCTAGCTAATCACAATACTGAATGGAGTCGATCAATCATGTACAAAGGATAAATACATTTATTGAAACACTCTTTATGATGGACAGAACCATAACTTGAAAAAAACCAAAATTTGGTTTTTTTCAAGTTATGGTTGCTTATATAGGGCTATGCACATGTGTCATGTGACACTGGCCAATCACAGTCCTGAATAGGCTGTGATTGGCCAATCACAGCGCAGGATAATTCTACTAATTTCCTGGGCCCAGATCACAGCGCAGGAAAATGTACATTTTTCCAAATCTCACTTATAGGGGCGGTTTCACCGCCCAAAAATCCATAAATGTGTTTTTTTTAAGTGCATAGTCCTATTTATAGGGCTATGCACATGTGTCATGTTTCCCTAGCCAATCACAGTCCTGAATAGACTGTGATTGGCCAATCACGGTGCAGGGTTAGGGGGGTACACTGGTGGCCAATCACAGCGCAGGATTTGGTGTGCAAATATCCAAACCTCACATATAGGGGCCGTTTCACCGCCCAAAAAAAACAATAAATGTGTTTTTTTTAAGTGCATAGTCCTATTTATAGGGCTATGCACATGTGTCATGTGTTCACTAGCCAATCACAGTCCTGAATAGTCCTGAATTGGCCACCATATAGTGTACAATGGTGGCCAATCACGGTGCAGGGTTAGGGGGGTACAATGGTGGCCAATCACAGCGCAGGGTTGGGGGGGTACAATAGGTGGGGGGGTACAATGGTGGCAAATCACAGTGCAGCGAATGTCGATGTCCAAACCTCACATATAGGGGCGGTTTCACCGCCCAAAAATACACAGGGAAGACATGACAAATAACTTAAATATACAAATAAATTATTGACATATTTAATAACTTTATACATGTAAAAATAGCTAAAATAGCTGATCCACAAGCTTACAACGTGTCACTTTGTGACACGTTGTAAGCTTGTAGATCAGCTATTTCTGTAATTATTTTATAATATTTGAAAATGCGTGAACATTTTTCAAAATGGAAACGATTATGATGATTATGCAAAAATAGTCTAGGTTTGTTTTTCCTACTAATTGGCAGAATAATTAACGATCAAAACCATGTTTAATATAATACAATAACCTCTTTGTCCAATTTATTGTGTTTGTGTTTACCTCTAGGCAACCCAAGCGTCTCTGACGCATTGCATGGATCTGATGATGACAATGGTACAGTATATACTGTTTAAATGTTCTCGTACTGCTGTTCAGAGTTATTCATATGTTGTCAAGTTTAAATATCCAGTAAGCAGAGATATCTACTGTATGTGGCTTATTAAGATGGAAGGGGAATTGAACTCAGTGAACGACAAAACTCTGGACAAAACTAACTTTCAACTCATGTTTCATTTACAGACTCTTCAAGAGCTAAAAGTGAAGATGATGAAGTTTATGCAAATGTGTGAATCATGAAACTCTTTGATAATAGATATGGAGGTATTGCAATGTCGTTGCTGCCGGGTGGAAACCTCAAAACTGTCAAAAACTGTTGGTTTTCAGAATTCAAATTCAAAAGTAGCAAAAGTAGCAGATCTACAAGCTCAAAACGCATCGCACAGAGACCCGTTTTGAGCTTGTAGATCTTCTATTCTTGCTACTTTGTGACACCGATGTATGAAGAAGTATCCCATTCATTTATGAAAAAAAAAAAAAAAAGTTAAAATATGGATATACAAGGTTTCTGCCCGACAGCAACGATAAGCATAATTATGTTCATCATATTTTTATTCTAAAGCAGTAGAGTAGAAACTGGTGGTGTGCAATCTGTCCCATGAGAATATTTGGGGGAAATTAAGACAATGATTCACTGCCATTTATTAGCCTATAAGTATCTGTATGACAGCTTATCTCACTGCCACTGTCTAGCACAGTGTTTCCCAAACAGTGGGTCGGGACCCATTTTTGGGCCACAGGAAAGAAATTATGGGTCGCTGGTTCTTTTTTTTACCCCAAAAGATTTAAAAATGTTTTACCCTCATATCTAGAATTTTGGCAGTGACAGTGACATGCCTATGGGCGTATCGGGTTTGTTTATGGTTATGTCTGAGTCCGAGTGCTGTGGCCGTGGCCGTGGTCAGCCGGCCGGCTGGCCATCCCTCCCAATAGAAAATGTGACTATCCAAACTTCTATCCCAAAAAAGAAAAAAAAAACATTTTAAGAAGTTGTGAAAATAGCTGATTTACAAGATCTTGTAGATCGGCTATTTTCACTAGTTTGGGTCCCGGAGAGAAATCAAATTTCAGTTTTGGTTATCGAGCTAAAAAGTGTGTGAACCACTGGCCTAGCTTTCAGCTTGTTGTGGGGACACAACACAGTAGTTAACACCACTCCACTCAACCCTCCAATCTGTCCCACCAACAATGTGTTGGTCCCAGAGCATGCACTTCAGTTCTCCTCTTTGCAGACTTTGTAGGCTTTGACTTTTTACAGGGGCCAGTTTAGAATTGCAGCCACCTGTAAGTGCTCTTTTAGAGCGGTTTTGAAGGAGAGTAGGGATTTACACTCCTTTATGACTGTTGGTAGGGCGTTACACATTTTTTGTGGCATAGCAGGAGAACAAATGTAACCCCTTGTTTGAGCCAAATGATGATGAAAGTAATGCTTGCAGGGAAATCTTAAAAATGTGTCAAGTGAAACGTTGTGTACTAGTAACAGAGACACATGAGAGAAGGTTGAAAAAGAATGGAGAAAACATGCACGTCTGCAAAGGCAGTGTGCACAGACGTGTGCATGACATGTGTTTGCGTGTGCTCAACTGGTTCAGTCAGCATGAAGAAGAGTTGCCCAATCAGGCCCCTTCCCCAACATGAGTCTGACACCCTTGATAGTGTAGCATGGCGTTTTTTATGTTGCTATTTTCACATTGTATGAGATAGTGTAGCATGGCGTTTTTTATGTTGTTATTTTTACATTGTATGAGGTAGTGTAGCATGGCATTTTTTATGTTGTTAATGTTTACATTGTATGAGACTAGAGTGTGTGTTGGTCCCTCCGTGTCCCTCTGTCTGTATGTATTAAGTAATAAAAAAACAAAAAAAAGGAAAAAAATACATGGGGGACACCTGGGAGTCTTGGGAGCTGCGCGAAACATCGCGGACCCCTTCAGACCCCATATAGATCCACCGTCTTGCTCCCTGTGGCTTTTGTTTTTTCATGAACCTCCTTGCTTGTTTCTGGCGCTTGTTTTTCTCCAAATTGGCATCCTAACTCCGACATGGCATCCCTGCTGCCGAGTCGGTTCGGGTGACTGTTAGAGGCTGGCGCGGGTAACTAATAATGTATCGTTTGGGATTTGCATGGCACGGAGAGGATGGACATATTAGCTTGAGTGTGGTGGGATAGAGACATGACCAAACAAAAAGGTAAGCAAGAGCGGGGGTTGATTGTTGTTGTTGTGGCGATGCAGAGATTTCAATGGCCGCCGCTTCGTGTTACTTCAGCTGTGGCCGTCGGCGTTCGGTGGTGCTCACGGTAAACGGTGCTAAAGTGTTTCCCCGTCCGCTGTGGTCGTAATGTGGTGAGTAGAATTAATCATGTTCCGAGGAGGCAAATGTGTTGTGAGCAATGAGAAGTACCCTACGCCACCCGTAAATTCATCGCGCACGTTGTGGCTAGTGTTGTGGCTAGTGTTGTGGTGACATGTGATATGTAGTTGTTGTGTTTAGTCCAAATCAATGGAGTGGGTATGGCGTCAGCGGCGAGAGATCCAAATGAATGGAGTGTGGCGTCAGCGGCGAGAGGTAACAATCCAATTGTAAAGATAGATAGTGTAGCATGGCATTTTTTATGTATTCTTTTTTACATTGTATGAGATAGTGTAGCATGGCATTTTTTATGTTGTTATTTTTACATTGTATGAGATAGTGTAGCATGGCATTTTTTTAATGTTTTTTGTTTTACATGGTCCGGCAGAAGGGTCTTCCTCACGGTGCTGTGGCTCTGTGTGTATGAGATAATGTAGCATGGCATTTATTGTCTCCGCCAGGCCGAAAGGCATGGCGAGAGAGTATGTTTTACCCCCTGTCCGTCCGTCCGTCCGTCCGTGTGTCCGTCCGTCCGTCCGTCCGTCCGTCCATCTGTCTGTGAGCGACTAATCTCCGGCACCGTTGGCCCGGCCGCTGCGAAACTGTGCACACACACTCCCTGGATACCAATTCAGAACCTCTGGCCCAAATTTTTCAGATTGGCCTGTTATAGCGCCACCAGGAGGCCTATTTGTGCAAAATGCATTTTTTGATATTACTCCTACAGATTGTATCCAAATATCACGCAAATCATTACACAGTATCTCTGTAGTCATGTGATCAACACGGATCTGTCTTATTTTCCATATTCCATCCTGATTGGCTAAGGTTGGCTTCCAAAGTTTGCAGGATTGAACTAAATGCCTCAAATCATGAACGCAGTATTTTTAAAAAGTTTTCTTTTTACATTGGCGACATAGTGTAGCATGGTATTTTTAAAAAGTTTTTTTTTTACATTGGCGACATAGTGTAGCATGGTATTTTTAAAATGTTTTTTTTTTTACATTGGCGACATAGTGTAGCATTAGTGATGAGCGGGTCGACCCGTAACCCGCGGGACCCGCGGGTCAACCCGCGGCGCGGGTAGGTCGAGTCAGGATTTCAGAGAAAATTATGCGGGCTGAGGGTGAGCGGGTCAGCCGCTCTCCACGAAAAAAAAAAAAAAAAAAAACTATTTTGACCAACATGCTTGTTTATTCAGCCCATGACAATGTTGTGCTACTGTAGACATTTAAAGGGACTTTGGGTACTTAAAAGAGCGCTATATAATATATATATATATTCCCACCGCGGGTCGCGGGGCGGGTTGAGCCATAGATTTATATATGGGTTCGCGGGGCGGGTTGAGGCGGGTCGCGTTCCGTCGCGGGTTGGGGCGGGGCGGGTCATGAAAAAACCCGACCCGCACATCACTATGTAGCATGGTATTTTTAAAATGTTTTTTTTTTTACATTGGCGACATAGTGTAGCATGATATTTGTTTATGTTTTTTACATTGGACCACAATGGTTACATCAGAAGTGCATCAGATAGTGCTTTAACCTTTCAACAAAAAAACATTAAAATGTTTTTTTTTTAACAAAAACCTATTTCACCTACCCTACTTTTAATGAGACAATTTGCATATTTGAATAAAAGAGAAATTTCAAACCAGTGTGAACACAGGCCACTGTTTCAGGTGGAACTTTTACTGATGAGGCACCTTTTCAAAAGCAGAGTTACAAAGTGCTTTGCATCAACGCAAGTTAAAATTAAATGTGTAAATAAATCACAATAAACATGAGAATATTCAAACAATATTCAATATCTAAGTCTTAGATCAGGAAGACACTGTCTTCTTTTAAATAAAAAACTTCTGTCACTTATGTGAAGTCTTTTCATACTGTATATTGTATTGCCATTTATCTATGCTTAATTCATTGCATTGTATGAATTGTTATGTTTTTTATTACAATTTGTTTTGAATTGATGTATCCTACAATTTTTACTTTAGTGTTTTTGTATTTCCTTATATCTTGCTGAGTTTGTAAGATGTTTTTGTATCGCTTTTAACCTTACAACAGCGCTTTGAAAATAAAGTTTATTATTAAAGACACTTGCATTCCTTGATATCTAAGCTTCAACAGTAAATACAGTGTAACATTTCTATACATAACATGATCTCTAACAGTAAATACAGGGTAGCAGTTCTATATGTAACCACAGAGTCATGTTAACATACATCTAATCACTGTTCAGATTGATGATAAAGTGTAGTTCAAAGCAGCATTGTATCATTGAAGTAACACTTTATTTACATGCACGCAGTGGCAGAGGTGTAAAGTAACTAAGGACATTTACTTAAGTACCGTACTTAAGTAAAATTATGAGGTATTTATACTTTACTGGAGTATTTCCTATGTTTTTTTAAACATAGGATTATATTTGTAGCATGGCATTTTTTAATGGTGATAACATTGGACGACATAGTGTAGAATGGCTTAAAACTTTTTATTTCATCCAAAAAGATTTCACTTACCTTACCTACATTTATAAACAAATCACAATACATATGAGATAATAATAATAATAATAATAATAATAATAATAATAATAATAAATAATAATAATAATAATAATAATAATAATAAGCAATAGACAGCCAGGGCATCCATTAAGAATGAAATGATTTAAAATGTGAAACAGATTGTAACACATCCATAATATCCTCCAGGCAGGGCAACATCACATGTAGTGTGTGCTGATGGCCACCAGATGGCGGCCACACATCAGATTTCAGTCTGACCATTTCAAGTCACAAAGGGTTTAATCACTCATTACAAACCACATGCACCACACACACACACACACACACACACACACACACACACACACACACACACACACACACACACACACACACACACACACACACACACACACACACACACACACACACACACACACACACACACACACACACACACACACAAACCTTAGTTACTAGTTACTTTTATGTAAATTATGATATTTTGAAATATACATTAACCACTTTAGCCCTATTTTATACATAAGCTATTTGACTATTATCGGTTGGTTGGCTGCTTTTCTTTGTACTCTGAAGTCCAACTCATCCCAGAACCATCTCAATTGCAACACGATGTGAGCTTGTCGATCGGCTACTTTTAGTTATAGTCCCGAAAGAGCCTTTCAGGACAACTAAAACGCCACCTTTTGCATTGTTGGATGATGTGGGGATGACGATGTGGTGAGGGTGAGCAAAGTGTCTGTCTGAGGCTTTGGTCTCGTGGTCAGTGACCCTCACTGCGGTCATGTTTACTTCACCGATCCACAGCCCTATGTCCCCATTAATAGAGTTAACAACTTCCAGAGCTTTCTGGTTGTTGAACAACCAACTCTGTCTGGTTGTTCATCTCTACCTGTTTTAGTTTTTTCATTTGAATCCCACCGGCTGGCGTTTAGCGCTGAGCTCTGCTCTTGGTGGCATTTAGCACTGAGCTCTGCTCTTGGTGGCGTTTAGCACTGAGCTCTGCTCTTGGTGGCGTTTAGCACTGAGCTCTGCTCTTGGTGGCGTTTAGCGCTGAGCTCTGCTCTTGGTGGCGTTTAGCACTGAGCTCTGCTCTTGGTGGCGTTTAGCACTGAGCTCTGCTCTTGGTGGCGTTTAGCGCTGAGCTCTGCTCTTGGTGGCGTTTAGCACTGGGAACATGAGCTCTTGGTGGGACAGTGTGTTCTGGTGGTCCGGCAGAAGGGTCTTCCTCGCGGTGCTGTGGCTCTGTCTGTTCGGGACGTGTGTCTCACAGGAGGACTTCAACTCACCGGTAAACACTACCCTTAATTCCATATTTAGTTGTGTGTACAGTGGTGTAAAGTATCTAAGTACATTTACTAAAGTATAGTACAATATTGTAAACATTTTTGGTATTTTTTTTTTACTTTTTACTGGAGTATTTCCAGTTTTCAGTACTTTTACTTCCACTCCACTACATTTCAGAGGAAAATATTGTCCTTTTACTCCACTCATTTGGGCCATTTGAAAATAGCCGATTGTGAGCTTGTATCTGCTATTTTCAAAAGATTTGTATACATGTTATACATTTGAAAACCTGTGAAATGGGACCTTCTGCGTGATGACTACTTTTACGTTTGGTACTTAAACTATATTTTAATTCCAATACTTTTGTACTTGAACTCAAGTCAATTTTGAATACTGGACTTTTACTCGTAACAGAGTATTTCTACATTGTGGTATTGATACTTTTACTTAAGTAAAACATTGGAGTACTTCTTCCATCACTGCTCGCGTGTGCGCGTGCGTGTGTGTGTGTGTGTGTGTGTGTGTGTGTGTGTGTGTGTGTGTGTGTGTGTGTGTGTGTGTGTGTGTGTGTGTGTGTGTGAGTGTGTGTGTGTGTG
>NC_137609.1:52858393-52932743 GCF_963280865.1 Gymnoscopelus braueri
GCTGCTTTGTCCTTTACGACTGGCTCATCTGTAGGACTGGTGATTCCAACCCCCTCTTCAGGTACGACCGGCTCAGCTGCTATCTCTGTGGGGTTAGACAATGGCTCTTCCCTCACAGCAGGGGAATGTGGATTCACTGGGGGCTGTGTGAAGTGGGACCCTCTCTCATCCTGGAGTGATCTCTCCACCTCAACCCAGACCAGCTTCAATGTCTCGATATACTCTAGGACACAGGCATCCAGTATCCTGCAGATCTCAGATGAATCCTTGCCAACTTCTTCTAGTATGGCGATAGAACTAGTAGCAATCTCAAGGAATCTAGCTAAATCGGCTTTTAGCTCCCTTCCCGCTGCACCTATCTCATTTGTTGATAGATAACTAACAATATAGAGTGTGTACTCTGCTGCCATCTCAAAGTCTGACTGCGCTTCCCACACCCTTTCCACTAAATCAGCTAAATCTGCCATTTTCCCCCTTTTACCTTGCCTTCTTGGCTTATAGGACTTTAGGTATAGGCTTTTTCAGTTAGTCTAAATTCAATAGGCTCTGACAGCAATCGTCAGTTATTTTTAGCAAGTAACAGTGTTGTTTCAGCCTTTAGCTATATAACAACAATAATTAATTAACACTGTGTTTAACCTGTAAAATAGCACCCACCCTATCAGCATTCCACGCAAGAAGCCTTTTAATGGTCTACTTACATTAGTTAATTTTGTTAATTAATACTGGATAGGATATATTTTGCTCTACCAATGTAAATAATAGCATTTAACCCACAATGATGACCATTGATCCATTATTATTGTAAACTAATCCTCTAGTTACTCATACTTTTAGATCTATCATAAAGTTTAGTTAAACATTGAATTACACTGGTAGTAACCTCCCCCACCCCTTATCAGTATACAATGGCTTTTTAACTTCCAATGATAAGATAACCTCACATTCACTGTCTGTTAGTCTAATTCTTTAGCTACATTGCAGTGTCTGGTCACTCATAAAGCCTAGTTAAACCATGAATACTCTCTTAATGTTTGTTTAATCAGCTTAAAGCAAGCATCTCATTGCTATGATTAGATTATTAACCAAACCTAACTACTCCTCATCTCAAGGTGTGTTAGTATTGGCTGTTAGCTTAGCACTGTATGCTAGACAATAGAATAGTTAGCTTAGCAATGTAAGCTAGCGGTGGCTGTTACCTGAGCTAACTAGCCTCTTCTGTGCTAATATAACCCCCTTAGTAACCCGCGCTAGCTTTGCTACACTAACGGTATCTCAGACAATAGAATTGTTAGCTTAGCACTGTAAGCTAGTGACGCTAATGGTAGCTCTCAAGTCGGATAGCTTTAGCTTCTAAACCCCCTCTGGTACGCTAATCAAACTTTTAACGGTAGCCTAGCTACATAACCTGTGGTTAGCTTCTAGCCCCTGCCTCCTAGCTCCTTATTCTTAGCTCAGTCAATAGAATTGTTAGCACGCAGCGTTTAACAAGCTACAGTCTCTGTTCTCCACGGTTTTCGCAAACTGTGGGGCTTCGTTCATAGCAACCTGAGTGAGTCTTTTTCCCGGAAGGTTCCTCAGTAGGCCCGTACGGTATTCAATGCCTCGGTCCTCGCGCCATGCTAGGCCGCCGGCTCCGTGTATCCCCTTTCGCCTCCGTGGATTCGACCTTCTGCAGGCTGTGGTTTTTGGAGACCCTTTGTCCCCACACCGACTCTTTTCGGCGCTGATTTCCACTCTAACATTAGTTCATTACGCCAGTGTTAGTGCTGTTAACCTATTTTAACCTGTCCCATAACCAGGTCTAATAGATACTTTATTTCGTTACAACTCACTTCTCATCTTAAAGAGACAGTGCGTCTTTACTCCTAAGGCTATAGGAGATTTTTATGCTATGTTATCTCACTAGATAACACACATTAAATCCAGCCTCTAATGGTTTTCACCATCAGACTATTGGCAGGATCATACAATTATGTGATCCGCTTACAGGACTGACCTAATACCTTTCTAGAATCACATAGGCTCCAAGGGTTCATAATTGTTTAATTACTCTGTAACACTCAATTACTATGTAATTTTACTTTAATTACTGCGTAACACTTAAACTCGAAAGAAATCTAGTAGTTTAATGACTTGGTAATTTGACTTTAATTACTGCGTAACACTTAAACTCGAAAGATATCTAGTAGTTTAATGACTAGGTAATTAATACTTAAACTCTGAAGGCCTTATTAAAAACCAGCATAGTTTAATAAATGCGTAATTAAACGCTTTAAACTCAGTAAAGCCTCCCACAGAGGCATTAATAGTTTAATAACTCTGTAATAAGCGGAGTTCAAACACAGTGTCATTCGCTTATTAACTCTAAGATGCCCCCCACGAGGACACTACAGCCTTATTACCGTGTAACAAGCAGAGTTCCAATTACTAAACTCAGATAAGTTTCCCTGAGACTATCAATAGTTTATTACTGTGTTATACCACGTATAACACGGTTAATCAATTTAAACTCATAGATGTCTCTCTTAAGAGACACTACAGTTTAATCACTTAAACTCTAGCTAATCTCCTCCGGAGATTACGATAGTTTAATTACTGCGTAATTTAACGCTTAAACCCTAAAGAAATCCCCTCCGGGGATTACAGTAGTTTTATTACTGTTCACTTTTATAGCCAACCTAGTTTTCTGCTTTGTGCAGAGTTAAACAACGGTTACTAAGCCCAAATGAAAGGGCAGAGAGAGGATGGAGTCTAAGGCATTACTCGTACCAAATGTATTTTAAGGTGATTTATTTTACTAATAACACATACAATACATTTAGGTAAATAGGTAATAAAACTATTGACTTTCCACTCTCTTCCAGACGATCAATGGGTCACTCAAGAACCCATATTCGAGGGACAACCCATGGCCAGTTACTTATCGAATCTGAAGTTTGTTCCTAGACAGGCTCCTTTATAAACTTCTCACACAGTGCCCTCCTTCAGGGAGGTTCAAGCAACCGGAAGTTCTGTTTACCCACAAAGCCTTGCGATTGCCTGCCGCTTCCTGTCACACTCTCTTCAGAGCTCCCCCGCTCGGAGTTGCTATCTCTTTTGTTTAGAAACCCACCACCTGATAGCGAGACCTGTTCCCTATCTTCCACACAAAGGCCTATTGTCTCTGGTATGCAAGAAGTCTTTGAAGCTCAGGAGCACAGCAGGGAGCCTGCCTCTGCCCACTCTGTACCACTAGGCTCAACTCAAACAGTACATGTTTGCTAACTCCTGCAGGACAATAAAAGCACATTGCTGTTGCACCAATAATAATACACAGTTATCTTTCATAATCATGGATTATTCCACATTCACAGTCTGGGAGAAGGCCACGCCGCTGACCTTTAAGGAGATCCCGTACGAGGACATCAGAAACAGACGCGTCAGCGGGGCCGACATCATGATCTACTTCGATTCGGCCAAACATCGAGACTGTAATTATCCGTTCGACGGGTCCGGAGGGGTCCTGGCTCATGCCTTCTTTCCCCAATTTGGTGACATGCACTTCGACGCGGCCGAGAAATGGACCGTCCTCAACCAGGACCTGTACGGTAAGAGACGGCGGTGACATGTGGACAGGCTGTCTCGTTTCATAGAAATGACTTCTTGGCCTCTTGTTAACGAGCCCCTTCAACTGAAGTGAATGGAGAGTTGACGTCATATCAGTGAGTTGACGTGTGCACAGCTGAATGACGTTTTTAATTCAACTGCTATGGCTGTGTGCAAGCTGTAGAAACTATGAAAATCCCATCATCAAACCAAAAGTAACTGTGAAAACAACCAGGTTAAAGGAGTAGTTCACCCCCAAAAAATTCGTATTTTCTATTAATGACACAACCCATGAAGCTTTGAATTGAGATTGAGATTTTTTTGTTTTTTTACACTTTCCTGAGCCAATTATAATTTGATGACATCCGAGACTCAGTAGGAGACCCCGCCGTCATCAAATTATTGGCTTAGGAATGCGACAAAAACTAAAGGGGGAGTGTAATTGATAGAAAATATGAACTACTCCTTTAAAGACGGGGTGATTTTTAGTGATCCCCCCCCCCTAAAACATAATCATCAGGTATTATGGTTACACTAGGAGGAAGATTTTTTTTTCAAAAAAGTGTACAGAAAGTATTAAAATTATGTTTTTATGTGGACACGCCTCCAGTTCATTAAGTATACCTGGTTCTCACCTTAGCACCTCCTCCACCACCTTAGCACCACCCACCTGTCCTAGTCCCTGCTCCTCCTCATGCCCACACCTGTTGTGTTATGATAATGAGGGGGAGGGTATAATTTTACTGTGTCATTAAAGTGCTGTTTCTCTATTGGCACGTTTGACCCTCAAGGTTTCAGCCTCCAGGAAGAAAAAAAATAGTCAGAGAAGACATAAAACACCATAAAAACACCACCAGGGGGCTTAATGAAGTTCTATCAACCTCATAGACACATGAAAAACTGAAAAAGCGCAAAACCATGGCACCACCTCTTTAATATTGACTGCCAGAGTTTATTCATAATGTACTCACCCACTGCCAGGGTTTTTAATCATTTTTTTAATAGAAAAAATGTGAATTATTTGTCCGTTTATTTTTTTACATTGAAGTGAATGGATTTTTTTGGGGATTTTTTTTTATATCTCCTAATTTGTTGTGAATAACGGAAAAAAATGTATACTCAAAAATTAGAGAAACATTTTAGGAATTCAAAAACAAAATAAAAAACAATAATAAAAAGGGGAGAGTTCTCCCCTTTGGCGGTAAACACCATTGACTGAAAAGGGGAGAATTCTCCCCTTTGGCGGTGAGTGTGTTAAGGTTGTTTGGGTGCAGAGCATTGCAATAACGTAACTTATCTTCTCTGTCCGTCGCTCAAATCCCTCCACCCCCATGTTTTTTTTTGTCCCACCCTTCTTCCTGTTTCCATCCTTCCATCCAGACTCCATCAATGTGTTCATAGTGGCAGTGCATGAGCTGGGCCACAGCCTGGGTCTGTCTCACTCCAGCAGCACCAAGTCCATCATGTTTCCCTCCTACCAATGGCAGGACGAGGCAAAGTTCAAGCTGTCAAAAGGAGACATTGAGCGGATGCAGAACCTCTACGGTGGGTTTGATACTTTCTTTCTGCCAGCCATCCAGTGTATCTTGCTGGGTGGGTGTGTGTACGCAACATTGATATGTGGTACAAAAAACGGAACGGAACATTTTGATGATTTCATCAGGCTTAACTCTAGCTAAATGACATTTTCCAATTCAAATTAAAGGGATATTTTACTTTAAAAAAAACTTTGGGTCATTTTATCATCTACTCAGGCTTTTGTGAGCCCCCACCGTTTTTAAGTTGCTTGATTCACTATTTAGATATTTGATATTCATTTTATCAGACACGCCCCCTTCCCATAAAAAAAACATTATAACTTCAAACAACATTTTTAACATGTTAGATTCATCAAAAACACCCGTCCTTGGTTCTGGTGACTCACCCTACCCTCCTAATACGCGAGGGGGCCGTGTTTTTTTGATTACTTTTTGTCTCCGCCAGGCCGAAAGGCATGGCGACAGATTATGTTTTACCCCCTGTCCGTCCGTCCGTGTGTCTGTGTGTCCGTGTGTCCGTCCGTCCATCTGTCTGTGAGCAGCTAGTCTCAGGCACCGTTGGTCGCTGCACCGTTGGTCGCTGCGAAACTGTGCACACACACTCCCTGGATGCCAATTCAAAACCTCTGCCCCAATTTTTTCACATGGGCCTGTTATAGCGCCACCAGGAGGCCGATTTGTGCAAAACCCATTTACTCCTACAGATTTTATCCAAATGTCATGCAAATTGGTACACGGTATCTCTATAGTCATGTGATCAACACGGATCTGTCCGATTTTCCATATTCCATCCTCATTGGCTAAGGTTGGCTTCCAAAATTTGCAGGATTGGTCCGTTTTGAACAAAATTCCGCAAATCATGAACGCAGCTTGCGCTTTCCGTGCAATTTCACACGCACATGCCTTTTCACATTGGCCTGATATAGTGCCACCAGCAGGTATAATTTAGCAAAACACATTTTTTGAACAAAATGCCTCAAATCATGAATGCAAGGTCTGATTGCCGTGAAAGGCCCAAGAAGAAATGGCACCCTTTTCAAATTGGCCTATTATAGCGCCACCAGGAGGCCACAATAACCTACCTAACCTAGCGGAGACCTGTGCTCCGAGGAGCACTTTTTCTAGTTTCATATATTGTATTTAATTTTTTTATTGTTTTAAATTTTTCTCATTTTCCAATTAAAAAAAAAAAAAAAAAAAAGTTATTGAAAGAACTCGGCCCCCTCACGTATTAGGAGGGCAGGGTGAGTCACCAGAACCAAGGACGGGTGTTTTTGATGAATCTAACATGTTAAAAATGGAGTTTGAAGTTATAAAGGGTTTGTATAGGAAGTCTGATAAAATGTATATCAAATATCTAAATAGTGAATCAAGCAACATAAAAACGGTCTGGGGGGGCTCACAAAAGCCTGAGTAGACGATAAAATGACCCAACGTTTTTTTGAAAGTGAAATATCACTTTAATGTGATTTCGTTTTTTTTTTACAGGGTTTTTTAAGTCTCAAAAAAAGAAAATATATCAAAAATACAAATGGAATTGTAGGAGTTGAGGCATTTATGTTTGACTCGGTTCCACAGATACATATTGTGAAAATAGCCGATCTACAAGCTCGATCTACGGCTCGCAACGCTCGTTGTGAGCTTGTAGATCTGCTTTCTTATATTATTTGACAATTTGGCCAATGTTTGACCATTTTTTATAGTATAGTTGATTACTTATATTATTATATTATGTTTATTTTATTTGAAAGTGAGAAATATCCCTTTAAATTGGCACTTCCCCCCAAATAATGTGGGGAAACACTGTCCTGGAGGGCCTCTCTACCAAAACACTGGTCCCTGTGTTTACAGGGACGCCACAGGGACAATGCTACTCTGGTAACGGCGTCAAATATCGGGGGACGGTTGCCACGACGTTCTCTGGTAAAACCTGCCAGAACTGGGCTTCAAGTAGGCACAAGTAGGAACACCCACCCAGCCAATCTATCTATCTATCTATCTATCTATCTATCTATCTATCTATCTATCTATCTATCTATCTATCTATCTATCTATCTATCTATCTATCTATCTATCTATCTATCTATCTATCTATCTATCTATCTATCTATCTCTACAGTATATCCACCTAGCCGTCTGTCTGTCTGTCTGTCTGTCTGGACAAATATGTACGTATGCTGTTCGTGGACTACAGCTCAGCATTCAACACCATTGTCCCAGCAATACTTGACAAAAAGCTCAGAGACCTAGGGCTACACCCAAGCATGTGCGACTGGATACAGGACTTCTTGTCCAACCGACATCAGGTGGTGAGAATGGGCAGCATCACATCCGACCCCCTGACCCTCAACACCGGAGCACCCCAGGGATGCGTGCTGAGCCCTCTCCTCTACTCCCTGTACACGTATGACTGCATAGCCACACATGTCTCCAACACCATCATAAAGTACGCGGACGACACGACAGTGATAGGCCGAATCGTCAACAACGACGAGTCTGACTACAGAGAGGAGATCAAATCACTAGCACGCTGGTGCCGGGAGAACAACCTCTCTCTCAACGTCGACAAGACCAAAGAACTGATCGTGGACTTCAGGAGGCCGCGGAGAGACCATGCGCCCATCCTCATCGACGGTGCTGCAGTGGAAAGGGTCAGCGAGTTCAAGTTCCTCGGAGTACACATCGAGGAGGACCTCAAATGGGAGACGCACTCCACACACGTGAGGAAAAAGGCTCAGCAGCGACTGTACTGGCTCCGCCGCCTGAAGAAGCTCGGAGTAGGACGTCGCATCCTCAGGCTGTACTACAACAGTTCTGTCGAAGGCATCCTAACAGGCTGTGTCACGGCCTGGTACGGGAACTGCACTGCCCGAGAAAAGATCAGCCTACAACGAGTAGTGCGATCGGCAGAGCGGATAATGGGAATCGAGCTCCCAGCGCTCCAGGAACTGTACAAAAAGCGGTGCGTGGTTAAAGCCAAGCGCATCATCAAGGACAAGCACCACCCAAGTCACAGACTGTTCAACCCCCTACAACGACCGCGACCGGGCAAGGGGCTCTACCGCAGTATCAAGAGTTCCACCACCAGGTACTGGTGTAGTTTCAATCCGGCTGCTGTCAGAATGCTGAATGGGGCATAAGCCTGAATGAGGCATAGGCCTTGTTCAGCAGCCTGACAACAGGCAGCGCAGACTTTTTCTGGCTCTTCCTGAACACACCTGTGGATTATACCAGGGACAATGACTTGGACTTTAGCCCCCCCTCGGACACACCTGTGGACTACACCAGGTACAAATGACTTTTTGTTGCACTCCCTCATGGAGCTACTTGCGGATTATACTAGGGTCAGTCCACTCTAGGTGGACACGCACTGACCTTTTGCACCTTAATCCCTTGTATAACGCACTGACTTTTTTTGGTCTTTTTTATTGTGCTCCTTTTCCTCTAAGCACCTTAACGTCCATTGTCTATCATGCACAGTATAAGTATAAAATGCACAGTATACAATACATTGCTGCTATGCTCAGGCACCTTAGTTTAGTTTTTTTTAGTTTTTATTATCTCAGGTAATTTGTAAATATGTAGATAACTTGTCTGGCCTTCTGTTGCTCTCTTGTTTTGATCTCCTTCCCACTTACCCCCCACCCTCTTCTTCTCCCCCCCCTCTTCTTTCTATGGAAACTAACGTTGCGATGGGAACGATGTACAAAAAAGAATTTCACCCACTTTTTTACCTTGTAAACCTGTGATGTGACAATAAAACTGATTCTGATTCTGATTCTGTCTGTCTGTCTGTCTGTCTGTCTGTCTGTCTGTCTGTCTGTCCGTCTGTGTACTTACTACCTACCTACTGCACCTAACTACATATTTTTGTCAGAGGCCTGGACAGCAACTACTGCCGTAATCCAGACGGTGATAAGA
The DNA here is from genome assembly GCF_963280865.1 of Gymnoscopelus braueri. Classification (NCBI taxonomy): domain Eukaryota; kingdom Metazoa; phylum Chordata; class Actinopteri; order Myctophiformes; family Myctophidae; genus Gymnoscopelus; species Gymnoscopelus braueri. The sequence continues at coordinate 52,867,441 of NC_137609.1, forward strand.
TGCCATGGTGCTTCACCACTGACCCAAACACACTCTGGGAGTACTGCAAGGTCCCCAAATGTGGTGCTGCTGACAGGCTAGGTATAGCTGTGATCACCTAAGTTCATGACAATGAAGTATTGGTTACTTTTCTTCTTTCGTCCGGCCTGCAAAGTGGGATCAGTGTTACATCATTATTGAGTATGTCTCGCATACACTCAGAATTGACGTTGTATACCTACTGCATATACCAAAATAATCATATTTGAACTGGGGACCCCCCCCCCCACCCTGATAAGCACTTGGAATGTAAGAGTTGAGGTATTACATTTAGTTTGACTCTGTATAAATATTGTGAACATAGCCGATCTACAAGCTCACAACGCCTCGCAACGTGAGGCGTTATGAGCTTGTAGATCGGCTATTTTAAAAGATGTTGCCTTATTTGACAATTTGGCCAATGTTTGACCCGGTTTGATAGCATAGTTTGTTGATTACTATTGATGCAGTAATGGTCTTTTTCTTTTAAATTGCTCAGGTGATTACACATTAGCATTCAACGGATTTGTGTGAACATGTTGACGACGTATAGAACATATCTGTTAGTAGTGTAAACATTCCGGGTGTAGAGACTTAGGGGTATTCATCAACATTTTGATGATTGGATCTGGCTCAACTCTAGCTAAATGACATTTTTCCATTCAAACGGGTATATTGCTCTTTTTTTTATGGTTGCAAAATGCTTTTTTTGAATGTAAACATTTAAAATCAGCAATTTTGATCGGAGGCCGATTGATCGGTTGCCACTCTCCTTTTTTTTATTTGAAGTTAAATTCAACACAGGTCCTTGTTTTTCCTCTCTCCATCCATCTACTCCTTCCTGTCCTGTCCACCTACAATCGTCCCAGAGGAGCCCTGCTACTCTTGCAACGGCAGAAACTATCGGGGGACGGTTGCCGTGACGAGCTCTGGCAAAACCTGCCAGAGCTGGTCGGCCCAGGCACCTCACCAACACACCCGTACGCCCGAAAACCACCCGCGCAAGTAAGAGCACGCAGCCAAATATCTATCAACTTTCAGCAGTATACATCATCAACTGGTGGCCCGGGGGCCCCCACCTTCACTTAATGTGGCCCGCAGGTTAATTCATTAATTAATCGGAATACTGACATATTATTGATTTCAGCTGTTACAATTACAAACATGCAAACATGACCCACTTTAATTACTTCTACTAGTAGCTTAATGACTAGTATTACAATTATATTGTCTTTTTTATGTCCAATGTATTTGTATTTAAGTTCATAAAGTTAACATAAGTATAACTAAATGCCTTTGAAAGTAAATACAAAAGTTACTCTTCAGAATTCCAATTCAAAAATGGCAAAAACAAAAAAACTGGATTCCAATAAAAAATAGCTGATCTACAAGCTCAAAACGCATCGCACTGCGACGCGTTTTGAGCTTGTAGATCGGCTATTTTTGCTACTTTTGTGTGACAGAATGGCGAAGTACGGCATTAATCCACGAAAAAAGTTACAAACGGAAATCTGTCTGTCTGTCTGTCTGTCTGTCTGTCTGTCTGTCTGTCTGTCTGTCTGTCTGTCTGTCTGTCTGTCTGTCTTACCTGTCTACATGTATATACCTACATATTTTTGTCAGGGGCCTGGACAGCAACTACTGCCGTAATCCAGGCAATGAGAAGATGCCATGGTGCTACACCGCTGACTCAGAGAAACGCTGGGAGTACTGCCACGTCCCCAAATGTGATGATACTCCTCAACCAGGTAACTTTGACCACTTACGTATAAAGACCACATGACACGCTAGAAATCATGATGTTTGCTCTACCCATGACATGTTTCCGGTAAAATAAAGATACAGTTTGATAGGTCGGGACATGTCACAGACATTGAGTGTCACAGACGTTACAGTATAGCCAATGGGACGAGATTATCACTTTATTACATAAATACATTGAAGAGATGAAGCGTTTGAAATTAATTTAACTAAAAACGTTTAAAGACGGGGTGCCGTGATTTTCATTGATTCCCCCCCCCCCCCCCCCCTAAAACATAATCATCAGGAATTATGGTTATACTAGGTGGAAGATTTGTTTCAAAAAAGTGTAAAGAAATTATTAAAATTATGTTTTTATGAGGACACGCCTCCAGTTCATTAAGTATACCTGGTTCTCACCTTAGCACCTCCTCCATCACCTTAGCCCCACCCACCTGTCCTAGTCCCTCCTCCTCCTCACCCACACCTGTTGTGATAATGAGGGGGAGGGTATATTTTTACTATGTCACAAACGGGCTGTTTTTCTATTGGCACGTTTGACCCTCAAGGTTTCAGCCTCCAGGTAGAAACTTAAAATAGTCAGAGAAGACATAAAACACCATAAAAACACCACCAGGGGGCTTAATGAAGTTCTATCAACCTCATAGACACATGAAAAACAGAAAAAGTGCAAAACCATGGCACCACCTCTTTAAGTGTTTTGCTGTTAAAACTATACGGAGTATAGCAGCAAATCAGATTGGGTGTTGCTAATAGGCAGTTGCTATCATCTAACAGGCGGTTGCTAGGATGATGAGTGGCCAAAACAGATATTTGCTAGGCTGTAGTATGTGGTTTCTAGGGCAATATCAGTGAAGGACAAGGACACAATAAGGACAATGACTCTATACTATATGGTTGCTATGGTCTAATAGTTGGTTGCTAGGCCTAATAGGTGGTTGCTGGGGGGGAAATCGGTAGTGGGTGGACCAAGCCCCTAAGACCGGGGGATAATTTTGAACCGCTAACCGCCAAATATAGTATTGCAAGGACCGATTGGGGCCCACTACAAGCGAAGACGGTTTCGACCAATGGGCTGGACTTAAGGGCTGGCGCACGGAGGTCGTTTGTGACATAGCCTCATATAAAGGACACTACTGCACATAAGAACGGGCCCCACGATGTCATCAAAACAGCGTGCCAAAAACCAACTTTACAAACATGTATCAATATTTTGATGATTTTATATCACTCATCTCTATGTTAAATGACATTTTCCCATTCAATGTAGATGTTCCCATTTTTGTAAGTTAAATATCTCAAAAAGTACAAAAGAAACAATAATAATGGCCTGGGCCTGGTACTCAGTGGTGGAAAAAGTACTCAAATCCTTTACTTACTGTAAGTAGAAGTACCAACACTGCAATATAGAAATACTCTGTTACAAGGAAAAGTCCATAATTCTAAATTTACTTGAGTAAAAGTACAAGAGTATTGGCATCAACATGTACTTAAAGTACCAAAAGTAAAAGTACTAAAATGTTTGAAAATAGCCGATCTACAAGCTCACAACGCGTCGCGATGCGACGCGTTGTGAGCTTGTAGATCGGCTATTTTCAAATAGCCTAGGTATGAAATAGGGCTAAAGTGGTTAATGTATGTTTCATAATATCATAATGTATATCTGCAAAGTAACTAGTAACTAAAGTTTTCAAATAATTGTAGTGGAGTAAAAGTACAACATTTGCCTCTGAGATGTAGTGGAGTAGAAGTAAAAGTATTGGAAATTGGAAAATACTCAAGTAAAGTACAAATAACTCAAAATTGTACTTAAGTACAGTACTTAGTTACTTTCCACCACTGCTGGTACTGTGACGGTCCAGGCACCCTATAGGCTGCAATGCCAGCCTGACAGCGTGTCGCGGGTTCAACTCCCGTTCCCGACGACCTTTGCTGCGTGTCACCACCCCCCCATCTCTCTCCCCATTTCCTGTCAGTTTACTTTCCCTGTCCCTCTCTACATGAAGGCATAAAAAGACCCCAAATGTTAGCTGACATCTCCTAGCAATGCCGAATGTTTTAGAGTTGGAGTTTCTTGCTAAAAGTATGAAGGAACAGACGGGGGGGGTGCCAAAAACGGGTGGAAAAGTTAATAATGATAGATGGAGGCTAGAGGATAACATTAGTGTGGTCCATGGGTAGCATTACTCTAATACGTCTATTCTGGACCATCGTCCCAGAGCTGAGCTGCTACAGTGGCGACGGCATAAAGTTCCGGGGGGAGCTTGACAAGACGATCACCCGTAAAACCTGCCAGAGTTGGTCGGCCCAGACGCCTCACTCGCACGACCGTACGCCCGAAAACTACCCAGACACGTAAGAACACCTACCTGTCTGTCTGTCTGTCTGTCTGTCTGTCTGTCTGTCTGTCTGTCTGTCTGTCTGTCTGTCTGTCTGTCTGTCTGTCTGTCTGTCTGTCTGTCTGTCTAGGCAACTGGTGGCAACTGGTGGCCCGGGGTCCACATGCGGCCCCCAGCTTCACTTAATGCAGGTTAATATCGGATTACTGATATAGGCTATCATTGATTTCAGCTGTTACAATTCCAAATGTGCCAACATGACCCGCTTTAATTACTTCAGTCAATATTAGTAGCTCATTGACTAGTATTAAAATTCTATTGTCTTTTTTATGTCCGATGTATTTGTATTTAAGTTCAAAAAGTTAACATAGGTATAACTAAATGCATTTGAAATAAAATAAAAATGTCACTTTTCAGGATTCCAATTCAAAAATAGCAACAACAAAAAAAGGGCCCTCTCGAGTCGAGTTTGGAAATATAGTTTGGCCCTCTCCATCATCAAAGTTGCCCACCGCTGGTCTATGGTATATATCCATCTACCTAGCCATCTGTCTGTCTGTCTGTCTGTCTGTCTGTCAACATACTCCCTACCTACATGTTTTTGTCAGAGGGCTGGAAAACAACAACTACTGCCGTAACCCAGACGGTGAGAAGAGTCCATGGTGCTACACCACTGACCCCGACACACGCTGGGAGTACTGCCCCGTCTCCACATGCTACGATGCTCCCGGTCCAGGTAGCTTGATCACAACATGCAAAAAAATTACAATCAAGTCATGGACGTGCAAGGCATTTTAGAACCGAAGGGGACGCGTTTTGAAAAATCAAAACATTGATGGGGGTCCGCTATCAAATATATATACATTTGGGGGTCCTTGGCATGACAAAGTTTGAGAACTACTGATTTAGAAGAAGGCATTTGTAGAATCGGCCCCAGGTCTTCATGGGTTAAAAATGTTTGCTTTAAAGATAAAAAAAAAAAAATCACAATCATTTTTCAAATATAGACCCAGAAGCTCATAGTGCGGCATGAAGTTTGACACGGGGTGCAAACCGGGGACCTTCTGTTTCCTAGAGCAGTGGTTCTCAAACTTTTTCATGTCAAGGACCCCCAAATTGACACTTATTAGACCGCAGACCCCCATTTGAATAGATATGCCAGGGACCCCCATAAGAGAAGAATTTTACGGCTCTAGCAGTGATTCTCAACCATTTTAATTTCAAGGACCCCCAGTTTGACATGCATTATGTTATACGGACCCCCATTTAATGACATTTCGATCTCTGGGACCCCAATTTATATTGTAAAATCAATGTTAATCTAACTCTGAGAGTGTACATATGGAACCAAATGGACCCTAACGGGTCCATTTGGTTCCATGTGTACACTCTCAGAGTTACAGACCCATAAGGGTCCATTTGGTTCCTAACTATCCATCATTTAGCTGGGGACCCCCTGGAACTCCCTCAAGGACCCCTGGGGGTCCACCCCGGACCCCACTTTGAGAACCAATGTCCTAGAGGGCCTCTCAACTGAAACACTGGTCCTTGTGTTAAAGACGGGGTGCCGTGATTTTCAGTGATCCCCCCCCCCCCCCCTAAAACATAATCAGGTATTAAGGTTATACTAGGAGGAAGATTTCTTTCAAAAAAGTATACAGAAAGTTTTAAAATTATGTTTTTATGTGGGCACGCCTCCAGTTCATTAAGTATACCTGGTTCTCACCTTAGCACCTCCTCCACCACCTTAGCACCACCCACCTGTCCTAGTCCCTCCTCCTCCTCATGCCCACACCTGTTGTGTTATGATAATGAGGGGGAGGGTATATTTTTACTATGTCACTAAAGCGCTGTTTTTCTATTGGCACGTTTGACCCTCAAGGTTTCAGCCTCCAGGAAGAAACTCAAAATAGTCAGAGAAGACATAAAACACCATAAAAACACCACCAGGGGGCTTAATGAAGTTCTATCAACCTCATAGACACATGAAAAACAGAAAAAGTGCAAAACCATATATGCACCACCTCTTTAACTCTCTCCATCCATCTACTTCTTCCTGTCCTGTCCTATGTCCACCTACACCATCATCTCAGCCAAACCTTGCTACACCGGTGACGGAAAACACTATCGGGGGACGGTCGCAAGCACGACCTCTGGTAAAACCTGCCAGGACTGGTCGGCCCAGACGCCTCACAAACACGACAACACGCCCAACAACTTCCCATGCAAGTAAGAACACCTCAGACAAATACCTACTGTACCTACAGGGGTGGAAAGAGTACTCAATGTTTTTTACTTATGTAAAAGTATCAATACTGCAGTGTAGAAACACTCTGTTACAAGTAAAAGTAAGGTGTTCAAAATGTACTTGAGTAAAAGTACAAAAGTATTGATATCATAATGTACTAAATGTAAAGTACCAAAAGTAAAAGTACTCGGTACTGTGCAGATCTGTCCCATTTCACAAGTTCAAAATGTATAAACATCTTTTGAAAATAGCAGATCTACAAGCTCACAATGCGTCGCGACGCATTGTGAGCTTGTAGATCTGCTACTTTCAAATGGCAGAAACCAGAAATATATATATAGGGCTGAAGTGGTTAATGTATGTTTTGTGATATTAATCCAAATCTAAAGTAACTAGTAACTAAAGCTGTCAAATAATTGTAGTGGAGTAGAAGTACCATATTTGCTTCTGAGATGTAGTGGGAGTAGAAGCAAAAGTATTGCAAATGGGAAATCCTGCAGTAAAGTCAAAAATCCTCAAATGTGTACTTAAAGGAGGAGTTCACCCAAAAAATGACTTATTTTCTATCAATTGATCACCCCATGAAGCCTTCAATTCAGGGATTTATTTTTGTTTTTGTGGCATTCCTAAGCCAATAATTTGATGACCGGGTGTATTTCCGGTAGGAGACACAAATAATCTACTTTGTGTCTCCTACCGGATACATTAGCCGGTAGGAGACTGGAATCAAATGATTAGCTTAGGAATGCGACAAAAACAAAAATAAATCCATGGATTCAAGGCTTAATGGGTTGTGCAATTGATAGACCGTAAGTAATTTTTTGGGTGAACTACTCCTTTAACTCATTCAGTGCCATGCTTATTTATGGAAGTTTGGCTCTGAGTGCCACAACCAAAATTCATTGTAAAAAAAAAAGTGCTTAGGAGCCAAGATACAGCCTTTTTTAGTAAGTAGTTAAACAAAGAGTGAATGGAGCAGCAAATCTTCAAATCATCATATATTGGGTTCTGAACCTTTTTTTCCAAAAAAAATAAAATAAATAAAATAAAATAAAAAATTAGATTTTTATTTTTTTGTCAGAGGCCTGGACAACAACTACTGCCGTAATCCAGACGGTGAGGAGCGTCCGTGGTGCTACACCACTGACTCAGAGTCCCGCTGGGAGCTCTGTGACGTCCCCACATGTGATGCATGAGGTTTGTGACGTCCTAATCTGTGTCAGCACCACTGCCTTAAAGACGGGGTGCCATGATTTTCAGTGATTCCCCCCCTCCCCCCCCCCCTAAAACATAATCATCAGGTATTATGGTTATACTAGGAGGAAGATTTTTTTTCATAAAAGTGTACAGAAAGTGTTAAAATTATAGAGAGTTTTTCTGTGGACACGCCTCCAGTTCATTAAGTATACCTGGTTCTCACCTTAGCACCTCCTCCACCACCTTAGGACCACCCACCTGTCCTAGTCCCTGAGGGGGAGGGTATATTTTCACTGTGTCACTAAAGCGCTGTTTTTCTATTGGCACGTTTGACCCTCAAGGTTTCAGCCTCCAGGAAGAATCTCAAAATAGTCAGAGAAGACATAAAACACCATAAAAACACCACCAGGGGGCTTAATGAAGTTCTATCAACTTCATGGACACATGAAAAACAGAAAAAGTGCAAAACCATGGCACCACCTCTTTAAAATTGTAAGGCTGTTGTTAGTAAGGAATAAACACAGAAGCACCCGAAAGGAAGTGCAGGAAAGTTCCTGTTTTGCACAAAAAAGGAGGTGCTGCCCCCATGTAGAGGCACTTAAAAAAAAAAACGAATGTGGTCAGATAAGTGATGTCCAAACCGCAATGTTGCAGTATTTTTTTAACGATTCTACTTACGACCTAAGTTGAGGGATTATCCACGTCTTTAGTTAAAGTAATAAGACCTTGTGGTAATTAAGACGTGCTTAATAGGGCCCATGTCTGTCTGTCTGTCTGTCTGTCTGTCTGTCTGTCGAACCCCAAATGTTTCAAATCGACCTCATGGTGGCGCTATAACAGGCCAATTCATTTGAGCCGGGGGAACTGGTATCTCTGATCCAAGGAGCACACTTTGAAATGAAACCAAAGTTGTAGAACACTGTATGAACCCACTGGTAGATTAACCTGTTTATAGTCAATATAAAAACCTCTTGGTTTTAAACAAAGTTGCACGTTCAACCACTTAAAATCGTACACTTTGTTGACCGGAGACCCCCAGGGCTCTGTACTAGGCTATGCCCCTCTTGTAAAAAAATATATTTTCCGAAAATAACGGATCGACAAGCTCACAACGTGTCGTAACGTGACCATCAGCTTGTAGATCGACAATTTGCGCTGAACGTTCTCCCCAGGATATAGGGATGCTGAGGTAAGGTTCAATACATTTAACCATGAACTTTAAACCTGGCGTCCTGAGGCATACGATAATTAAAGTTGTATGAAGCTGTGTCTCAACAAGACATGTTGTCAGCTTGCAGATCTGCTATATCCGCTACTTTGATACAACATCGTCACATGATGAAGTATAACGACAAGCTGTTTTAATCATTGTCAATTGAAGTTGATGACATTGTAATTATGTTTTTACTGTCTTCCATAGGACTGTTCAACTGGAATCACGTTAGCGGAAGTGGAGAGCCCGACCGACGGCGGATTTCCGGGTCTGATCCCGATGGTGGAGAGTCCTAGCGATGTTTTGATCAAAAAGTGCAACATTTTCAAATCAATCTAATTATTTTGTGATCAATACACGGTTAAGCCCCTTTGCAGACGCTATCTACCAGAGTGATTTAGAACAGTGCTTCTAAAGGTGGGGTTCCTTGATGGGGTTCCAAAGGACCCTTAAGAAGGCCTGAGTTCGATTCTTAAAATGTTTTCTAAATCCTAACAGTTTTTTGAAAAAAATAGCAGATCTACAAGCTCATAGCGCGGCACTCGGTGCCGCGCTATGAGCTTGTATATCTGCTATTTTTGAATAGCCAAAGCAATCTATAGTGACACAGATGCGTTCCAGGTCTTAATGGGTTAAACGGTGTGTAACAATAAGATAGGCCTACTGTAATATAGATAATCTGACTCTGGTTATAAACCACTTGAACCCTAGCTCTGGTCAATAGCGTTAGAAGTTCTCCTCAACGCTATATGTGACTGATCGGGCATTGCCCGCATAACACCGGTAGCGCAGTCTCTCGACTTCAGTCAAAATAAAGACACGTTTACTACTCACCAAAACAAAGCCGGGTTTAATGTGTTGAAAGCCTACTCTCCTTGGTGGAAGGACTCTCATTCCCGCCCTTCCATGTAAAATACACTATTTGGCCAGAAAATGTAATATTCCACCATGTGTTATCCCACTGTGCCACCTACAGATCTTGTCAATACCCTTGACCATTAATAAAGTCGAGAAACTGCGCTACCGGCGATATGAAACAAATGCCCCAAGAGTCACGTTGCATTAAGGAGAACTCCTTCTAACTCTATGGACCAGAGCTACTTGAACCCCAGCTTCTATATTCTGGGGGGAACATTAGCCAACAATCTACAAGCTCACAACGCGTTGTGTTCCGAGAGATCTGGTGTAGACTGAAAAAAAAAATGGTCAAAGTACAGAGCAAACTCAGGTCCAGTTTTTATGGTTCAAGAGGTTTTAAGGAGGCGAGACAGTTGTAGTAGGCTACCTGATGTAATGACAGCTAGCTTGCAGCTAGCGTTAGCCATTCCTAATCGGCTCATATCTCCTCTTTCCGAGGGTCAGATGTCCTTTTGATGTATTTTTCTTGACATGTCAATGTTCCATAAAATTGCTCTGGGCGTTCCTGTCTTTCTCTGTGTGTATGCATTGTCTTTTGTTCAAATGGCAGTGTAGCCAAAAGTATGATTTTTTTTTTAAGTGTCTCAACAAAAATGTAAATACAAAATATATACCCCAGCAAGCACAATGACGTCATGATGACGTTATGATGACGCCCGGTCATCACCCCGGTGACGTTCAGGACTAGGCCAGATCACAGCCCATATGGGGATGATCTTTACGTCATTTACAGGACGTCATCACCGGGACATCATATGGACATTTGGACAGCAATTTTGGGTGATGAGAAATGTGTTTAGATGACGTCCTGGAAGTGACGTTTTTGTGGTCAGGATTAATTTTGGTTGAAATCAGGTGATATTCTGGGCCAGATCTGACTTGTCTTGGTTTGACTTGATCTAGCCCCAATCGAGACGTCACTGATTGGTCCGGGTCCTGACTGTGCTTGCTGGGACCCTTTCTTTCACAGAGAGAGAGAGAGAGAGAGAGAGAGAGAGAGAGGGTTTCACAGAGAGAGAGAGAGAGAGAGAGAGAGAGGGTTAGTAGGCTACACGCACGCACGCACGCACGCACGCACACACACACACACACACACACACACACACACACACACACACACACAGAGAGAGAGAGAGAGAGAGAGAGAGAGAGAGAGAGAGAGAGAGAGAGAGAGAGAGAGAGAGAGAGAGAGAGAGAGAGAGAGAGAGAGAGAGAGAGAGAGGGTTGCATCACAAGAATATAGTATAAAGGTCAGTTCATCAGGGTTTTGTGTAAACTTTGATCATAATAACTAATCCTGGACCTGATCAAAATCAATAAAATGTCTGAGTCTGTGCATATAATCCCTGGTCACATGTGACACTAAAACATGTCCTCATTGTGAGATCATCATCCAGTCTCACATGGTATCAGAGGGGGTGCATTAGATCTACTTTACCATCCATCACCATTGTTAGGGAAGAAAGAACCTGAGAGGCCACAGTACCATCGTCATCCTGCTGCCTGACCCTGTGTCTGCTGGAGCTCCACACATACCTTCACCCACTGCTTTCTGACACCGTGTCCTCCCCTACCCCCGACCCCACACCCAGACACACACACATACGCACAGATGTGTGCACGCACACAGTGGTGTGTCCAAGGGGTGGCCTGAGGTGGCGCAAATCTGATTGGCCACCCCATTGCAAACACTGACCTCACAGACCAGTGGCTTAGCCAGAACGCTAGCCGAGGCTGGGCCTAGGCAGCCGCGGGTGGGCACACATGCACGCGCATGTGTGCCGGTTATTAGCGTTTTTTGATTCTTATTTTTTCGCGGGTTAATGACGAATTTCAGGTACCTATATATATACACTGTTATCAAAATGGCTGAATATGACATATAACAAAATATTAAAAAAGAAACATATAATTTTTTCATTTTCTTTTTGGGGTGGGCAGAAAAACCAAATGGGTGGGCCCAGGCCTACCTATGCCCACCCGTGGCTACGCCCCTGTCACAGACAGACAGACAGACTGACAGACTGACAGACTGACAGACAGACAGACAGACAGACTTGGCCTCGTCCCAGGAAAATTCTAGATTTTGTCTTTGTTGTTTTCTTGAGAATATGTATGTCACTGATTTACTAGGACTATGTATATATGGCACATAGCGATTATAAAACGTTTTATTTTCAAGGACGCCCATAACTCTGAGAGTGTACAAATGGAACCAAATGGACCCGTAAGGGTCCATATGGTTCCATTTGTACACTCTCAAGAGTTACAGACCTGTTAAGGTCATTTCGGGCTAGCTCTTTATGTGTTTGTCTGGTCATTCCGTGGCAACACTTTACAAAAATGTCCACCACAAGCAGAAGGATTGAAATCCGCCTGGTGAGTCCTCAGGGACTTTAGAGATTTATTTTACTTTTATTTCAGAGGGTTCAGTGTAGAGAGACAGGAAACCAAGGGCAGAGAGAGGAGAGACATGTGAGACAAGACGGCTGGGGTTTGAACCCAGGTCCTGGTGTTCACAAGCAGCATTATGGTCTGTGCACTAACCTCAGGGAAACATTTCTGACATGAGGTTGTGGTTCATTTATAAATATGACTCTGTGTAGTTGAGGGGAAAACTGGTGGCTGTTGATAAAGTAATTAAGTCCTATGAGATTAAGAGCAATTAGACAAGGCAGCAGGACTGGACTTAGAGGGCTTTGAACTGGCTTTGTGCTTCTGCTTCTGTGAGATAATTTCACTTTATTAGTTTTGCAAAGTGCTGCAGGGGTTTTGCAACAATATATCGGTTTACTCTGAAACTACTGACCCTCCTAAACATTAAACATTTAAAATGTTTACTTCAGAGGAGGTAAGTGTGTGTGCGTGCGTGTGTGCGTGCGTGCGTGCGTGCGTGCGTGCGTGCGTGCGTGCGTGCGTGCGTGTGTGTGCTCTCTGAGTGGGAGATCAGACTGTATTGAGTTTTAAGCCTCTGGAAGAAGCAGAGAACATCAACTGAAAGTCTGAGATTCAGCAGCAGAGACGCTGTGTTTCTCATTACTGACTCACTTCTTACACTTTATCACTAGAGAGAGAGAGAGAGAGAGAGTGAGTGAGAGAGAGAGAGAGAGAGAGAGAGAGAGAGAGAGAGAGAGACAGAGAGAGAGAGAGAGAGAGAGAGAGAGAGAGAGACTGAGAGACAGAGAGACAGAGAGAATGAATGAAGGAATGAGGGCGAGATTGAGGGGGGAGGAGAGAAATGCCTCAGGAGAGATTAAAAAGAGGATTGAAGGGATAAAAGAGGTGTTTGTTCAGTCACACTTTGTGGTTTGAGAGAGGAGAGGAGTTTCCTCGCACAAGGAAGACGTCGACTCATTGCTAGATCCCACGCGGAGTGAGCACGTGCAGAACTCACACGCGGACTGATAGCGCGCAGGAGCCTGCTCTGTATGCCTGTCAGGGGCCGATCTGGGTCGGGGGGCCCAGATAGGGCCTACATGAGGGGACAGGTGCAGGAGACAGACTTTCCGTCTGTCTGTCTGTCTGTCTGTCTGTCTGTCTGTCTGTCTGTCAGTACTGTTTTTACAGTGAAACTCAGCCTGCTGCCAGTGTTGCCAAGTCGCCAGGGTTGCAGTTTTTTTGGGGGGCTTGTTTCTAATGTGTAGTCACTTATTTGGGCTTGTTGTCTAATCTACAAGCTGAGCTTGTAGATCTGTTATTTTGAAATAGCCAATGTCTATGGCCGACGAATCGGTCGCTTCTTTTGGGTTCGTTTTTTGTAGACCCGGCCACTACTTGTTTCTCTCGCAAGATCTGGCAACACAGCCTGATGCAGAGTTGTGTCCATCGTGGGATCTTGTATCAGATACAGCAGACTGTCTGTCTGTCTGTCTGTCTGTCTGTCTGTCTGTCTGTCTGTCTGTACAGCAGACAGCCTGTGGATGTGGAAGGTAAATCTAGGCTATGAAATAATGTCTGAGCACCGAGACGGAGAGTTAATCTTTTAATGTTGGATACTTGTGTCTGTCCCTAGACACTCATTGACACACATCTCTGTGTATAATGTGTGGATAATGACTTTGAATACAAGGATTTAAAGGATTCCTCTGAAGCGCGTCTGCTCTGTTTCAGGGTTCTTCTGCCAGCCAGAGTGTTTGATCCATCAAGACATTAGTTTTATTGCTTATTGTTTAGATTATGACATGTCTTTCTGTAGCCTGAGTTTGTATCTTTCTTTTATTGTGGCAGTGCTTAAATAGTGATATAAATACATGAGAATGTTACGATCATTTAAATCCAAGGCAGCATGTCAAAACAAACTATCTTTAAAAACAGATGGCAGTAATCAACTAGAGTAGACAATGTCAGCAACAAATGTTTTCCCCATTGCAAAGTCACCTTTGTACACTGACTGTGTGCGTGCGTGCGTGCGTGCGTGCGTGCGTGTGTGCGTGCATGCGTGCGTGCCCCTCTTGCCCATGTGAGCAGAATGTCTGTACCTTCAGGTCGTTTGCCTATCCACCTGTTTCCGCGGGTAGTTTCCTGATGTGTGGGAAACATCCTGCGGACGGACCGGAAGTAGAAAGTAGCGGCTCAGTGTGTTTACATTTGCCAGCAGAACGTAGCTGCAGCTTCACAGGTCGCATAGCGATTCTCCAAGACGTTTGTTATTAAGACTCTGCTTTTCTTAACGTCACAATGAGCTCAGGGACAACGTGTGCTGTGCGTGGCTGTCATTACAACCGAACTAAACTAAATGAATGGCTTAAACTAGAGTGCTTCGTGTGGGGCACTAGTACACATGCATTAACACATCATGCATGTGTTATTGCATGATGACGTTTAGAAGTGGCCTCGTATCGCTTTGTGGAGTCCATAGTTCTAAGTAGGCAAATGTAAATGTACGCATCCATTATTACGACCTGTTCTAAATGTTTTAGATACCTCCCGACACAGCTGATTCACGTAATCAATACGTCATTTATGAACCCGTTATTATCATTTAAGATAACCATCAGTCCCCGTGCTGAGGTCATATCATCAACAGCAGTAAAAATGCAACACAGATAGGTAGATCAATATATAATTAAACGTGCAGCCCAAGTGCTCCAGTATTTTATTTGGGTAGTCTATTTGGGTCGGCGAGGAAACACGTGCTGTTTGTTGACATTCTAAGACCACCTCATGGCTAATTTGCATATGACGTTCATATTATCCCACTGTCAACAAAGGAAAGGACATGTATTGTATTGTGTGGTGGCTATTCTCACCTTCTTAATATAACTATGACTGTACAAATGAAAGCATGGTTCTATTTGCACACTCACAATTACAACTGGTCTGGATAATGAACACTGAGGATTTTACTGTGAGAGACGCTATGCGCACAAACACGGCTTACACTTACCATAACTAAGTAACCAAGTAAAAGTACTCATTATACAAAATGTCCCATTTCACAAGTCTTCAAAATGTTAAAAAGTATTTTGAAAATAGCCGATCTACAAGCTCACAAAGAAAGCTTGTAGATCTGCTATTTTCAAATAGCCGAAGTATGGGGTAAAGTTTTTAATGCATGTTTTGTAATAATGAAAATCTACAAAGTAACTAGTAACTCAAGTTTTCAAATAATTATAGTGGAGTAAAAAGTACAATATTTGCCTCTGAGATGTAGTGGCCTAGACATACAAGTACTGCAAATTGAAAATGCTCCAGTAAAGTAAAGATTCCTCAAATTTGTACTTAAGTACAGTACTTCAAGTCACCTCCAGACAGATGGTCTTCTTCAGCTCAGTTGCAGAGCCGATGTTAACAGGCAGGGCCAGGCAAGCCCAAGCCTACATGATTCAGACCTGAGCACACTCTGTCACACTGAACACAGCACTACACTCACCTGTAGGAAATGCAGGGTATTTTATGAAACCTACATCAAACTATCTCCAATCCAAGCAGCTACACTGACGGAAGAAACCAAAACACAAAGTGCTTCACAGCTATGGCATGATGACAAAGTTGCCAGCTGGTCGTCTGGACACCAAGTGAGCACATAGAAGTGGACGTCCCATTTAATAAAGACTACACTGATGGACATGTGCAACAACTGCAGAAGTTCTACTTCTTACACATGCTACCTAAATTGGCTGATGATTTTACTGAGAAAAAGTTACATCTCTGCCAAAAGTATATGGCTCTCTTTAAGTAAATGGATCATACACACACACACACACACACACACACACACACACACACACACACACACACACACACACACACACACACACACACACACACACACACACACACACACACACACACACGTAAACCTACAGTACACAAACACAGTGCGAAATCTTTCATCAATGTATTTGTCCTAGGACACAAATCATCTTTCATGTTAGAATTTGTGCAGCCCTTGTAAATCTGAGAGGAGAGTTAATGTAACACAATGTAGATCACAATCACATCACTGTTAATTGTATTTTATGTATTTCCGTTTTGACAGGCCTGAATAAATGCTTATGTAATTTCTAATGAGATAATCCAGAAACAGTATTGTCTAATTTCCAATGAGATAATCAAGTTGAATTCATTTTTCGAAAGTATTTTGTCCATTTTAGGGACAATATTAATGGTCACAGAGTTTTTGGTTATGAATCTGTTGCTACAGTTCCCACCATAAGCATCTGAAATGTACATAATGACTCCAGATGGCGCAATTACAACTAGATATTTCACAGCATTACAAGCATAGTAGTGACTGTAAGATTAGGTTCTTGAGTCCAGATTTTTTGCTTTCTGCAAAACACTTTCTCTACAGTCAATTACACTGACTTTGTTTGGAAAATTCTCCAGAAAAACCTGTGGCATAGTAGCTTCTATGGTTTCACGAGGCAGCCATGGAATTAGATCCTTAGTGTGCTCAGCAATTACATCTATCCAGAATGACAATGTTTTACTAGCCTGACTATGTGACCTTTTGAAGCGTTTTGCTGAATCAGGTTTCATTAATGTAATTAAAAACATTTGATTGATTGAAATTTATTGAAATTTGTATTAGGCAAAAGAATGTAAAACAACACAGTTACATTTATAATACTTTTGTCTAAAGGTCCGACCAAAAAAGTCCTTGCGGACTTGTTTCCGTTGAGGTCCTTGGTCCTTGGTGGTTATATCTACAACAAGCATTGTTGATGTGCGGGCAAAGCTTTGTAAGCATGACACAAGAGTGTTGAATTCAAGTAGAGGAATCCCTGTGTAGAGAAGACAGTCTTCATCATCTTTTAGGAGATCCTCTGCAACAGACTGTGAGCTCTCAGGGGATGGTTCAGTCAGCTCGCTAGATGTCCTGGTAGGTGGAGCTTTGGCATAGATGTGGTCCTCCATTCCTGGGTCTGACCACTGTGTCTGGACATCATGTGAGCTCTTTGCCACGGAATGTGGCTCCTCTGAAGCCTCCATTGCAACTGGCTCGTCGTCTGCGGGTACAGACATATTTAATTAGTGTACAATGAGATGTATTGCAGTAGTTGTTATCGATTGAGACAGATGTAATTGTACATGTTTAACACACCACCATGCTTAAGGCACTGAATTAAACATACGATTATGACACATTGTTTTTTGAAAAAATAAAAACTTTGTTTATTGCATCTTTTTTGTCTTTAAGGTTGTACCGTCACCTTCCTAAAATAATGGCCTACATCTTTCTTTTTGGGAAATTATATTTTTGCCTAAAGAGTTGCTTGTGGCAAGAAATAGGCCATTATTTTGGCAAGGTGCATGGAGAAGAAAAAAAAAACAAGCGCTGTGCGTGGGTGTGACACACACACACACACACACACACACACACACACACACACACACACACACACACACACACACACACACACACACACACACACACACACACACACACACACACACACACAGTGACGTTACAAATGACAGATTAGTACATGTGTTTGTGATCATAAATGCGTTGCAACTTTTTGTTTGCGATAGGTTGAATCGCTTGACACAAATAAATCACAATGAGCCCTGCCGTGGACCAGGCCAGGTCAGATTTGTTTTAATGCCTTGTAGAAATTAATCTTACCCGTTAAATGTCTCTGAACGATACTCTCCTCTGGAGGTCTCTCACCCAACAGCAGCGTTGGATATGGGTTGTCCCGTGTAGGTCTCTTGTCCACGAAGTGAAATGAACATACATACACAGCTTTGGGAGTTTTTTTAAAGTTCAAGTTTCTTAGCCAACTTCTTTTCAAATCGGATGCGATGGAATTTTGACGTTAAGCGAGAGAAAAGCAGAGATAAAAGACTTACTAACAAACGTTCTTGGAGTCAGAATCACTATGCGACCTGTGAAGCTGCAGCTACGTTCTGCTGGCAAATGTAAACACACTGAGCCGCTACTTCCTGCTTTCGGTCCGTCCGCAGGATGTTTCCCACACCAGATTCTTGCCCCAGTAAATTCCCGCGGAAACAGGTGGATAGGGCATAGCAGTGGCGGCCATTTTCTGGTTCCACTTCAAAATACTCAATGCATTTTTCCCATTGACATTTCCAAAAATATTTATATCAATTATTTTAAGCCTAGAATCAAGCCATCCAGGGTCCTGGTGAATCATGACCATAAAACGTTTGATTCTGTGAAAAAACTTTTTTGAAAACGGCAAAACAAAGGGTATTTATTAAATATAGTATAATTAAATATAACATTTTTTTAAATCACAGAAAAAAAGTTTTAATGGTCATGATTCACCAGGACCCTGGATGGCTTGATTCTAGGCTTAAATTAATTGCTATAAATATTTTTGGAAATGTCAATGGGAAAAATGCATTGACTATTTTGAAGTGGAACCAGAAAATGGCCGCCACTGCTATGCCCTATAGGAACAATCCATCATGGCTGTCTGTTCATTGGAATACATTTTGCAACCAGCTTCGATTTCCAGCTCCTCATGTAAAGATAACTGCATCTGTCAACACCTGGTTGAAACCAGCATCATGCCAAACATGAGTGACACAGTGTTCAAAGTGGAAAATATATGAATAAACAATGAATTTGATTAGGCTGAAAATAGTCGAATATGCTTTGATCAAACCCAGTCCTTTTCATGGAGATTGCATTTTGTAATATTTAATTTTCTATTTTGGAAAAGCTGCCTGTGGACAGGTGTTGAAAATTATGCGTCCGTGCGTGCGTGCGTGCGTACGTGCGTGTAAGTGTAAGTGAGTGTGTAAGACAGAGTGGTTGCGTTTCCAGTCTTGCACTACAGGTCAGGTAATAAGTCAAACGGTGGTTAGTTACACTCTACTCCTCTTTGTTTGGCTGCTCTCCCAAAAACTACTGAATCCAACAGGAATGATGAACAGAACATAAACAACTGAAGAGAGAGAGAGAGAGAGAGAGAGAGAGAGAGAGAGAGAGAGAGAGAGAGAGAGAGAGAGAGAGAGAGAGAGAGAGAGAGAGAGAGAGAGAGAAGAAGCTTGTGTTGTGTAGAAAACTGGCCATGATAGAAACCACACTATTGTTGCTCATTGGATGTGTTGCTGCTTCTGTGATCTGTAATGGAAGAAGCACACAGTGATTCCTAAGGCTGCATCCCAGGTCTATGAAGTAAATACTTGTTTCCCCTTCACGTGTGTCCTTGTCTCCTTTCCTTGCACCTTAAGCCCAATGCTAGATCCTCCACTAGGAGAGATGGACAAAAGATGGGTGTGGCTCGGTCCAGACTGCAATATGACGTCATCCAGAGGTTCTGGGTGGGCGGGACCCGTCCTAAATTAGATGAATAAAAATGTTTTAATGACCCGAACCCAGTTTGGCGCTCCTCATTGTTTCCTCATCCATTCAGCCCAGCTTCAAGCCCAGTGGTGTAAAGTAACTAAGTACATTTACTTAAGTACTGTACTTAAGTACAATTTTGAGGTATCTGTACTTTACTTGAGTATTTCCAATTTCCAATACTTTTACTTCTACTCCACTACATCTCAAGAGGCAAATATTGTACTTTTACTTCACTACAATTATTTGAAAACTTTAGTTACTTGTTACTTTTCAAATATAAATTATTATATTATGAAACATACATACATACACTTCAGCCCTATTTTATACCTAAGCTATTTGAAAATAGCCGATCTACAAGCTCACAACGCGGGTGAGCTTGTAGATCTGCTATTTTCAAGTACTTTTTCTTTCGGTACGTTAAGTACATTTTGATACCAATGCTTCTGTGCTTTTACTCAAGTAAATTTTGAATTCTGGACTTTCACTTGTAACAGAGTACTTCTAAATTGCAGTATTGATACTTTTACTTAAGTAAAACATTTGAGTACTTTTCCCACCACTGCACCTCACTTTTACCTGTAACTGTGTTGTGACAAAGTTGATTGATTGATCGATTGATTGACAGACAGACATGTTGCTGTGTGATCTGTCACATCAAACCAGAGGGAATAGTCACACATGGCTGGATGCCAAGTCTCTTTCCTGATGTTTCCTATACCTCCTCTATCCTCACTTGAACTGGAAGTTCAACTCGGTCCGCCATTTTTGACGTTTGTCGTGCCAAGTCTCTAATTCCTGCTTTAAGGAGAGAGGGAGAGAGGATTAAGAGGCATCTGTGAGGAGCTGCTGTGTGAGTGTGACACATGAGTTTATCCTGAAGAGGATGAACAGCATGACATTAATGACTGTGCCTCTACAGCTGGCGACGTTATGTTAACATGTCAGTGTGTTGTTGTGGTAACAGAGGTGTTGATGCTGACGTGAAACAGTAGACAAATTAAACATGTGGCATCATTAAAAAGGCTATTCTTAATTGGCTCAGCTGTGTTGTTGGATGTCTGTTACGACCCCCTGTCTAGGGTAGGGGAGGTGACATAATAATGGAGGACAAAGTCGCTTTCAAAAATGAATTGTTTTTATTTTCCTTTTTTTATGCAGAGATCTCAAACTCTTTTGTCTTTTTTTCACCAGTGCCATAAACTTCAGGGTGCCGGTTTACATTTGTAAAAAAGGCTAACTAATAAAGAAAATTACCCCCTAACCTAAACCTAACCAAAGAAAAATATACATTTACTAAACTCACTTACCTAACTAAAGAATATACAAAAACAAGTAGAGAAGTGGTTGAACCAAACAAAAAGACCAAACACCCCTACAAGGCGAGTGAACAGATAAATACAATACTTAATAGAAATGACAAATATATACAGAAAACTCTTAACTCAAAATAATAATGGTCAAAAAAACAACAGGTTTAACTTATGGGATTGTAGGTTAAACCGAGTAACTGAAATAAGTCAACTGAAGGGCAAACAAAATAACTGATCGTATCAAAAGTCACTGAAGGACAAATGAACAAACAGAACAAAGCAAGAACAAAAGAAAACACAACAAAACAGGCTACATGGGTTCGGGGAGACAGAGGGATTGAATCTCTGCTAGCTCTTTCAAATGAGAGCAACCAGTCCCCATGACAGTCAGGGCAGAATGAGCTTTTGTAGGTGAGCTTCAGAGAACAGCCAACCCTGGCTTGGGCGGAGACAAAGGGACGACGAATGGGAGCAGGGGAACAGGGCCAGAGGCTGGACCTGTCAAGCTGGACAGCTGGAAGTCAATCACTCACTCACTCATACCAGCACCACACCCAGACTCACTCACAGCTTCCACCACCACTCATGACCTTATATGGAACACAGAAACACAACAATATAATACAAGCCACACATAGCACAAAAATATACCCAAAATATAACCACACATAACATAACCATACGGCTAGGGCCGTAACACCCCCCTCCTTAAAGAAAACCTCCCCCCCCAAAAAAGAAGTTCTTTTTAAGCTGGGGCATAAACACGAGAAAGGGCATCTGCCAAGACATTATCAACTCCTTTCTTGTGACGAATCTCTAAGTTGAAATCCTGTACCAGTAATGACCATCGCATGAGCCTTTGATTCGAATTTTTCATCTGTCTCAGAAAAACCAAAGGGTTATGATCAGTATAAACAACTACAGGCAATGGGCTAGATCCCACGTAAACCTCAAAAAATTGCAGAGCAAGCAATAAAGAGAGAGCCTCTTTTTCAATAGTACTGTAATTGGTCTGAGGTGCATTAAATTTCTTTGAGAAATAACAGTTTGGATGGTCAATACCTGCGCCATCCTCCTGCAGCAGTACTGCTCCGGCTCCACTTCCACTCGCATCCACCTCCAACTTAAAAGGCATTTTGAAGTTTGGGGCAGCCAGGACAGGAGTGCTGCAAAGGAGAGCCTTACAGGACTCAAAAGCATGCTGGCAAGCAGGCGACCAGACATAAGGCTTTTTCACACTGGTCAAACTGGTAAGGGGAGCAACTACATCAGCGAAATTTTTACAGAAGGCACGATAGTAGCTCGACATTCCTAGAAAACGGCGAAGACTACGGCGTGACGTAGGTACAGGGTAGTCCACTATGGCCTTGACCTTGGCATCGATGGCCCGAACTTGACCCTGACCTACCTCTTTGCCTAGATACGTAACGGTGGCACGACCAAATTCACACTTTGACAAATTTAGAGTTAGATTAGCGCCCGCCAACCTACCGAAGATTAAACCAAGAGTGTGCATGTGCTCAGGCCACGTATCAGAAAAAGCAACAACATCATCGAGGTACACCTCACAATTTTCCACCCCAGCCAACACATTGTGCATAAGCCGTTGGAACGTAGCAGGTGCATTACGGAGTCCGAATGGCATAACAGTATACTGATATAGACCATCGGGGGTAACAAAGGCAGAGATATCTGAAGCACGAGCAGTTAAAGGGACCTGCCAGTACCCTTTAAGTAAATCAAGTTTTGTAACGAATTTAGCAGCACCAACACGGTCTACACAGTCCTCCATGCGAGGCAGAGGATACGAATCAGGTTTGGTAACATTATTTACCTTCCTGTAATCTGTGCAGAAGCGTTGACTGCCGTCTGATTTTGGCACGAGCAGACAAGGCGAACTCCACGCGCTAGAGCTGGGAATGGCAAGGCCATTATCTAGCAAATAATCAACCTCCTTTTTAAACAATGAGCGTTTAGTAGGATTCACCCGATAAGCATGTTGTTTAATAGGAGGATTCACACCTACTTCCACATCATGTGATAGGATAGTAGTGCGGGAAGGTCTGAAAATAAAATGGGGTTATTTTCAATCAAATTAACTATGTCTGCTTGAGCTACTGAATCCAAGTGCTGCAAATAATCAGGCAGATTTTTCAGAATTTCAGAATTTTGCAGACGAGAGCCAGCAGAGCTCTTTGAATGCAAGCCATCACTCTCTGGGGAATATAGAGAAGGTGCTATAGACACAACTGAAGCTACCGGGGTGGGTAGAACTGAAGGCGCAACACTCTCAAACGATCAAAATAGGGTTTGAGCATATTAACATGGCACACTCTGGTCTTACTCCGGCGGTCTGGGGTCGCAACTACATAATCAGTCTCGCTTAGCTTTTTTTCTATGACATATGGGCCACAGAACTTAGCCTGAAGGGCTGAAGTGAGAAACGGAAGCAAAATTAGCACCCTATCACCCACATTAAACGCACGTTTAACCGATTTGCGATCAAAATGTTTTTTCATTTTCCCTTGGGACGCAGTCAATGCGCTGCGTGCGATGTCACAGGCCTTGTGCAGGCGGTCTCTAAATTTTGACACATAATCCAACACATTTGAGGATGGAACAGTGGATTTCACCAACAAACGATCACGGAGCACCCGGAGAGGACCACGTACACTATGCCCGAACACCAGCTCAGAAGGGCTAAAACCAAGTGATTCTTGTACACTTTCCCGCACCGCCATGAGCAGAAAAGGTAAACCCTCATCCCAAGACTTGCCAGTTTCAGAACAGTACTTTTTCATCATAGACTTGAGCGTTTGATGGAACCGCTCAAGAGCGCCCTGAGATTCAGGATGATAAGCACTAGACTTTTTGTGTTCGATGGACAAGGAGGCGATAACCTGAGCGAAAACTTTAGAAGTGAAATTCGTACCCCTGTCCGATTGGATGGACTTGGGTAGACCGAAAATAGAGAAAAAATTAACCAGAGCTTTAATCACAGTTTTTGCCTTTAATGTGCGCAATGGAATCGCCTCAGGATAACGAGTGGCAGCACACATTAAAGTCAACAAATACTGATGACCTGACTTCGTTTTGGGAAGTGGGCCAACACAGTCAATAATGATATGTTCGAAGGGCTCCCATCACCGGAATAGGTAATAAAGGAGCAGGAGGAATAACCTGATTAGGTTTCCCCATCATTTGGCAAACATGACACGAACGGCAAAAATTTGACACATCAGATTTTAACCCTGGCCAATAAAAATAACGCAAAATGCGGTGATACGTTTTACGAATACCTAAATGACCAGACAAATTGTCATGTGCGAGACTAAGTACTTGAGAACGAAAAGGTTCAGGTACAACTACCTGCTGAACGGAGTTCCACCCGAGGTTGCCAGCGCCGGGCGGGAACCAAGTGCGCATCAAAATGCCATCCACTACACTGTACGCACTCTGCGCATCCAGCGCATGAGCGGCTCCCCAGCAAACAGTGAGGGATGGATCATTTTGCTGTGCCGAAACGAAAGCGTCTTTATCGACATCAAACACAAATTCAGTCTTTATTGGCATCACATCAACCATCTTCTGCTTAACCATGGCGGCAGGAAAATTCACTGGTTGCTCAGAACACATAAAAGTGTCCTTCAAACTAATGTTCTCATCACAGCCCTTCCTTGCCTGTGCACGGGTCACAGCGCAGGCAGGGAACAATACCGAGGTGCCCATAGACTGATCCAAATCGATCACAGGATTCTCGACAATTTCTGGGGTTGGGAAAACTTTCTCCCCTGCCAAGTCATTGCCGAGAATTAACGAAACGCC
The DNA here is from genome assembly GCF_963280865.1 of Gymnoscopelus braueri. NCBI lineage: Eukaryota > Metazoa > Chordata > Actinopteri > Myctophiformes > Myctophidae > Gymnoscopelus > Gymnoscopelus braueri. The sequence continues at coordinate 52,892,042 of NC_137609.1, forward strand.
GCCGACTGGTAACTGAGCGCGAGTACCCACATGCACAAAACCGGAGACCAGGGGCGAACGCAAAAACACAGAATGCAACGGAGCGAGTAATGAATTCATCTCCACCCCCAACAGTAGAGCATCAGATCCACAAAAGGACTTATTCGAGAAAGGCAACACATCATATAAAATGAGAGATTGTGACGCTCCCGTATCACGTAGAATTGTGATCGGCACCTGATCTATATCCTGACCTGATAGGGACACTGAACCTTTCAGAAGGAAGGGCCCAAAACATTCCTCCATTTCGTCTGACACAGGCGCCCCTGTGCCAGAGGAAAGTGGAGGAGGAATGGACTGAATGAACCCAACAGCTTTTGCTTTTTTCGGACTCTGAGTTTCTTTTCGCTGTAGAGTGGGACATGCCGAAATGAGGTGACCCTTTTCATGACAATAGAAACAATCACGAGTCTCCGAACCAGAGACAACATTAGATCCAGAACGAGGTGGGCTTTTTGACACAGAAATTTTTTGATTCCCCCCCACTCTGCCGCCCATAGGATTGCGGCGTGCAGAGGGAGCAGAAAACACAGATCGGTGTGTCAAAACAAACTCATCGGCGCACACCGCAGCTTTAACCACATTATCTACCTTCTGCTCGTTTAAGTAGACAACAATACGCTCAGGTAGACAGGATTTAAATTCCTCTAATAATACCAAATCACGAAGCTGGTGAATAGTCAATACCTTGTTCGCAGTGCACCATTTGTCAAACAAGACACTTTTCTCCCTGGAAAATTCCACATGTGTTTGGTTGGCAGTCTTTTCGCAAGACCTAAACCTTTGGCGATACGCCTCCGGCACTAACTCATATGCCCGTAGTATGGTTTCTTTTACAACGTCATACTTGCGGCTCTCTTCAACAGTTAAGGCTGCACACACATCCCGAGCCTTTCCCACTAATTTGCATTGCAGTAATAGACTCCACATATTCTTAGGCCATTTCACCGTGGTTGCAATGCGCTCAAAAGTGTCAAAGTAAGAATCAAGTTCTGTTTCTTTAAAGTGTGGTACCAGAGGAATATGCTTACTGATGTTGAAATCTGGAGGGCAACCCGAAGTTCCAGAACCACTTGTCCTGCTTAGCTGAGGGGCAGGTGACCTGTCGAGCTCTGCGGCCCTGATGCGAAGTTGCATCAGCTCAACCTCCTTGGTTTTTGTTTCGAGTTCCACCTCTCGGAGGCGGAGGGCCAGCCCTAGACTATGTGAGTCCCCCCCAGCAGTGATGCGAGCTATAAGCGGGTCGGTTTCTGAGTCCTGAGGTGAGGCCTTAGCCACTCCATCCTCAAGCTCAGTGAGCGCAGGGGAGTCTGTGTCAGCAGCCGCCTCCACATTCTCACCCGAACGCCCAGCCATATTCTCCGCCAGCCCGGTGATTACACGGTTTATGAGCCCTTTCTCAGTAAGTTTTTCCTCCACTAAAGACCTTAGTTCGGCCTTATTGGCACCCAATGGAACATAAATTTTGAAGACTTTTGCAATCAAATTTAACTCAATTTTAGTGCATTTATCTAATTTCTCTAAAGTGGGAGAAGTTGGGAAAGTGAATGCAACCTCATCTGTTTCTACAGCGGACATTCCAATGAATCAAATACTCTACCTAACCTGCCAACCAAAAAAATTTAACAAAGCTTAATTGACTACTCACCAGAACCAAAACGAACCGAACCAAACCCATGAACCTGTTAACGAATTAAACCGAATTGAACGAATACTCAAAAAGTAACTTTCAAAAAAGGAATACGTTTCAGGGGTAACATTTTTAAACCGAGCCGAGTCCCCAAATTATGTTATAATTTGGATCGATATTACGCTATAATTTGGAACGGACGAGCCCCCAAATTATGTTACGACCCCCTGTCTAGGGTAGGGGAGGTGACATAATAATGGAGGACAAAGTCGCTTTCAAAAATGAATTGTTTTTATTTTCCTTTTTTTATGCAGGGATCTCAAACTCTTGTCTTTTTTTCACCAGTGCCAGAAACTTCAGGGTGCCGGTTTACATTTGTAAAAAAGGCTAACTAATAAAGAAAATTACCCCCTAACCTAAACCTAACCAAAGAAAAATATACATTTACTAAACTCACTTACCTAACTAAAGAATATACAAAAACAAGTAGAGAAGTGGTTGAACCAAACAAAAAGACCAAACACCCCTACAAGGCGAGTGAACAGATAAATACAATACTTAATAGAAATGACAAATATATACAGAAAACTCTTAACTCAAAATAATAATGGTCAAAAAAACAACAGGTTTAACTTATGGGATTGTAGGTTAAACCGAGTAACTGAAATAAGTCAACTGAAGGGCAAACAAAATAACTGATCGTATCAAAAGTCACTGAAGGACAAATGAACAAACAGAACAAAGCAAGAACAAAACAAAACACAACAAAACAGGCTACATGGGTTCGGGGAGACAGAGGGATTGAATCTCTGCTAGCTCTTTCAAATGAGAGCAACCAGTCCCCATGACAGTCAGGGCAGAATGAGCTTTTGTAGGTGAGCTTCAGAGAACAGCCAACCCTGGCTTGGGCGGAGACAAAGGGACGACGAATGGGAGTAGGGGAACAGGGCCAGAGGCTGGACCTGTCAAGCTGGACAGCTGGAAGTCAATCACTCACTCACTCATACCAGCACCACACCCAGACTCACTCACAGCTTCCACCACCACTCATGACCTTATATGGAACACAGAAACACAACAATATAATACAAGCCACACATAGCACAAAAATATACCCAAAATATAACCACACATAACATAACCATACGGCTAGGGCCGTAACAATGTCACTAACATGAACGCTTCAGAGGAGCTGAAGTTCCACGTCATGTATTTATGTCCTTCTCTCCTCACATCATCCTCTGTGTGAGGGATTAAAGGCAGGTAGAACAGCCGACATGAGTTTGGTTTGATACCGGTCCCTGAACCGGAAAAAGTAAATCACAAATAAAATATGGACTGACAAATGTAACTTCATACTTCTCTGGCTCAAGCTGTGTGTCAGGCTGCACTACAGCAAGCCCAGCAGCACTGCTGGAAGTGGAACAGATGGTTACAGTAAATACATGAATAACTGGATATCAAGACGTTGGGGGGAATTTGTGAATTTGTGATGGAGGTTTTCTCTTTCTAGCGATAGGTTGTGTTTATGAATGGTCACTATAGACAGATAGGTTGTGTTTATGAATGGTCACTATAGACAGATAGGTTGTGTTTATGAATGGTCACGAGAGATAGAGATTTCAGAGGTGTATGTACCTCCTGGAAGTTGTCTCGTGTCTCTTCTAAACTACAACTCTTGCCTTTCAGACTAGAACATGTCACCTCCTCTGTGGAGGCATCAATAAAAGTGTGTTTGTTAACAGAATGTTCACTTGGTTGTTTTCATGTAGTTTTGTTTTCATTGTTGACCTGGTGTCAGGTCAACGATGGTTGATAAAAGCTGTTACTCTGGGCTAGAGGTTTAACACGTCTCTCTGGTGACTGAGCACTTTGTGAGAACATTGAGTGGAGAGATCTGCTGCTGGCACACAGGATCAATGGAGCAGGAGAAAGTGTTCTCTGGAAGAAGTTCAAGTTCTTCTTGTACACAGAACTTTTGTAAACTGAGCAAAATGTCAATACAACTTAAACTCTAGAGAGGGGTGCGAGGTAATGTAGATCTACCCATACATTGGCCGGCTGATTAACACTCTCACCGCCAGGCCCGTAGCCTACGGGCCGATAAATCCAACGGTAAAGCGCCGATCCCGTAGCCTACGGGCTGTGGTGCTTTTTCCTTTTTTTCGAAAAAAAAAACTTTTCAATTTTCTAGTACGGCACATTTCATTGTAACACCACCGGAAACGGAATTATTCAGGATCACGTTTTCCCGATCCTGTTAGGCCTCCATTCTAAAGCGCACACGGAAATGCCATTATCTTCGATTGTAGTTTTTTTCCTCGCTGATCACTGTTTAACATAAAACGTTCTAACTACAACATGGCGGATCCGTTTGACACGTGGTTTGGACTGGTAGACGCAGGGAGATGTCCGCGATGTTTACAAACAGTGCTCAGCTCAAGCTTAAGGATTTTAACGAGGTCTATGGCGACGTGAAAAAAACAAAAAACGTTGGCACTGGTGAGTACATTATGAGATTAACCTCTGGCGGTCAATGTGTTAAGGGGTTGACTTTAGTTTACAAAGCCTAAAAGCCAAACAGAAATGTAATTTTTATTCATAATGTTCAACAACAGAAACATAATTAAATGGTTATTCACAATTAATGGAGCGATAATTTATCGTCGAGTAAGACTTCATAATTGTGACAGCCCTAATCCCTGGGGAGCATTCAAAAAAGGTGTGCAGAATTTTTTCATCTACTTTGTAAAGGTTGACCAAGCGGCCAAGGCTCCAAAAAAAGTTCAGAATTTGTAGATCGTTGTTTTATTTCTCTCACACCTCCGGAAAACAGTCCAATACGCAGCAGGTAGATAGTGAAAAATAAATAAGACGTGGAAAAATAGACTTACAAAAATGATAGAATTACTTAAAGCACAACAAACCATACAGTGACTGGGCTATCCCTTAACTAAGGGCCCTGGCAGCTCTGTCTCATGGCTGTTAACGCTTTGCTTGCCAAGTTCAACTAACTGACTGTCACTTGCAGCCTCCGTTAAATAGGGAGTGGATCCTACCACAAGCACAGAAACAATTAACCTCAAAATTAGCTTCTCTACAAGCTTACAACTATCTGATGAATAAATAACCTACCACATAAATAGATGTTGTACCTTAAACTAAACACCATTTTGGGTTTGCATTTACTTCAAAAAGACAGAAATACTTTGCTCATTAACATTGTCAACCACCCCTCCTCCTCTACAGTACATGGCACGTTCCACCCCTTCTTAAACCCAATTGACTAGTCTGCTCTGTTTCGGCAGTTACCAGACAGATTCAGAGGGTGCCAGTACTGCAGAGGAAAGACCAGGTGACAAACAAACATTTCAGATCAGTTCTAATAAACAGTGCTTAAATAAACATACAGTTTGAACCCCTGAAGTCCGTGTTATTTCTACATTTGAATGAATAGGTAAAAATCACACCATGCTACAAACTGTCCCTTCCCACTTAGTGTGTCTATGTATAGGGCACGGGCTGCCCCGTGACATACTACATTAGCAGTTCTTGTTTTAATCCTACACACCTGTTGAAACTGTTTAGCGGATTTGCATGCATTTTCTTGAACTGTTTAGGATGAAGTAGCATAATGTCTTCCCCTGCAGACTGTTCTGAGTTTGTGTTTGATTGATTGAATACTTAATGAACAGCTGCAACAAGTAAAGAGGTACAGTTATACAATAATGCTAAAAGGATAACACAAGAAGCACTGAGAGCTTGCTTCCATTGTGGTCCTATATATTAAATTCATCAAGACATATAAAGACAACACTATACAAGGGATCATCAATACTAGGAGCAATAGGCCTACAAGTATATTTACAGAAAAACAGAGGGGGGGGTCATTTATTTTGGCAAGCTAGAACATTGGTTCTCAAAGTGGGGTCTGGGGACCCCCAGGGGTCCTTGAGGGAGTTCCCCACCTAAATGATAGATTAGGCACCAAATGGACCCTTATCCCAGCAAGCACAATGACGTCATGATGACGTTATGATGACGCCCGGTCATCACCCCGGTGACGTTCAGGACTAGGCCAGATCACAGCCCATATGGGGATGATCTTTACGTCATTTACAGGACGTCATCACCGGGACATCATATGGACATTTGGACAGCAATTTTGGGTGATGAGAAATGTGTTTAGATGACGTCCTGGAAGTGACGTTTTTGTGGTCAGGATTAATTTTGGTTGAAATCATGTGATATTCTGGGCCAGATCTGACTTGTCTTGGTTTGACTTGATCTAGCCCCAATCGAGACGTCACTGATTGGTCCGGGTCCTGACTGTGCTTGCTGGGATGGGTCTGTAACTCTGAGAGTGTACAAATGGAACCAAATGGACCCTAACGGGTCCATTTGGTTCCATTTGTACGCTCTCAGAGTTAAATTGACATAGATTTTACAATATAAATTGCGGTCCAAGTGATAGAAATGCCATTAAAATGGGGGTCTGTAGCCCTAATGCATGTCAAACTGGGGGTCCTTGAAATTAAAATGGTTGAGAATCACTGCTAGAGCTGTAAAAAAAATCTTCTCTTATGGGGGTCCCTGGCATATCTTTTGAAATGGGGGTCCGCGGGCTAATAAGTGTCAATTTGGGGGTCCTTGACATGACAAAGTTTGAGAACCACTGAGCTAGAAGACTTGTCCCGGTCCAGTTGCAAATTGCAAACAGGTGCTCTTTTATGGTGGTTTTGAAGGAGGGTAGGGAGCTCATAGGCCTGCGTTTTCACCGTCTGTCCGGTACAGAGCAGAGACGTTGCTCCGGGTGTTATACTCAAATGTGTGACCCTATACAATCTGGTCAAAATGTCAATTGTTTTTGTTTTGTGTTTTATATGTTCTACCCAAATTTTGTTGCTCATAACTTAGAATAAAGTAGGATGCGGCCAGCTGGCCATGGAGATGTTAATTTGCAATGTCTTTATTTTTTATTTTACTGTACTATATTGTTGTGCCATTTACTTTATATACAGTAGCCTACTGTTTTATGTTTGCATACTTTTATTATGCAAATATTAAAGTTGTCATATTTAGAATATTGTTTATTTCTTTCAGATACATTTTCTACATTAATATAACCATATAAGATCAAACACAAGTTAAACGCTGCACTTTGTTAAAAATTACACAAATTAGGCACATTTAATTTCTCTGGGACTCATCTAAAAGACCACCCTTGGGGTCCTGGGACCCATTACAATGAAAACCTAGCAAGATCACTGAGGGAGTCCAACTGTTTGATGGCCGGTGGGAGGGCATTCCACATGTTGGTGGCATAATAGTAGAATTAATTCATCCCCATGTTTGTGCCGAATCTGGGGGGAATGAGATCAGTGGAGCTCCCACTGGTGTTTTGCCCGTGGACGTTTCTGAAGTAGTTAGACTGGTACACGGGCACTGGTCCCTTGAGTATCTTGAAGACTATGCAGGCCCATTGCAAGTTGCTGTACTCTGTCCTCAGAGTTGGACATAGCAGTATTTTGTATTATGTCTTCAATCATTTATTTATGATGCATTTACAGTATTACCATGTTTGACTACTTGATTAAGCAGATTGACAAATCCTATTAATAATATTTAGTTTAATTCTGCTTGCTGTCCCAGGACAGACCAGTAGACTGATATATGATTATTTTTTATCATTTATCATTTGACCGTGATCTGCATTCAGTGTAATGACTTTTTCTTCTTTCTTTCTTTCTTTCTTTCTTTCTTTCTCACTTTCTCACTTTCTCTCTTTCTTTCTGCTTTTGTTTACATTATAAGTATATTTATTTTAATATTTTAAGAATTTCAGTCATCTACCTACAGTACTACCTGAAGCTATGGATATTGTCTGCAGTTATAATGTATGTCCATATTCACTATGTCGGTTCTCCTGTACGTTGATCGGTCTAACCTAGTGTGTCTTTGCACTGTGAAGTACTCACATTTTTTACTGAAGTAAAAGTAAGAAAAAGTCATGTATGCAAAATTTACTTGAGTAAAAATATAAAGGTATTGGCATCAACATGTGCTTAAAGTACCAAAAGTAAAAGTACTCATTGTGCAGACTGTCCCATTTCACAAGTGTTCAAAATGTATAAAAATCTTTTGAAAAAAGCCAATCTACAGGCTCACAACGCGTTGCTTTGCAACACTTTGTGAGCTTGTAGATCGGCTATTGTCAAATAGCCAAATATAGGGATGAATTGGTTAATGCATGTTCTGTAATAATAATAAAGATCTACAAAGTAAATAGTAACTTAAGTTTTACAATTATTGTATTGGAGTAGAAGTAAAAGTACTGACAATTAAAAATTCTCCAGGAAAGTAAAAAATCCTCAAATGTGTGCTTAAAGGAGTAGTTCACCCAAAAAATGACTTATTTTCTATCAATTGCACACCCCATGAAGCCTTGAATCCATGGATTTATTTGTGTTTTTGTCGCATTCCTAAGCTAATAATTTGATTCCTGTCTCCTACCGGCTAATGTATCCGGTAGGAGACACAAAGTAGATTATTTGTGTTCCTACCGGAAATACACCCGGGCATCTAATTATTGGCTTAGGAATGCGACAAAAAACAAAATTAATCCATGCATTCAAGGCTTCATGGGGTGTGTAATTGATAGAAAATAAATCATTTTTTGGGTGAACTCCTCCTTTAAGTGCAATACTTGAGTACATGTACTTAGCTACTTTCAACCACTGCTTTGCACCGTGTACCAAAGCCAACCCTGTGTAAAAACATGGCACGCGGCAATAAAACCATCACGATTTATTAAAAAGAAAGAGGGAAAAAACGTGCCTCGGTCAACATTTTATCCTCATCATAACCCGGTTCTGAATTGATTTTCTGTTGAAGACGGTTCTATGGCCTCATGCCTGATCGTCCGCTCAGAGAAACAAATGTTGTGTGAATGTCCTCCCAGCAGCACGGTAAAAGCTCTGCCCCACCGGCTCCATTGATTTCCTCTCCTTAACCAAGCTGCTCCATTGATCTGTGCAGAAAGAGGGAAGGAGCTGAACCGCTCAGCTCAGCACTGACTGCCTGACCAGTCCACCTCACACAGGGACCTGAGCTGAGATCATAGACTGTAAAAAAGAATGGACAAAGTGACGCCATTGGTTTCTACAGACCCGCTTTGAAAGCCTGTTTTTCAGCGATTTCAAAGCCGCCATCTTGCTATATCCAGTCCGAAATGCTACCGGAAACGTCTGCTATTGGCTGCAACCGCAGCGAGGGCGGGTCTTCACTCGGTAGAACCAGTAAAGCCTAGAAACATACTTAACTTCATCATTCATTTTTAAATTAATGGGACCATAATTTACTAAACGCATATCGTCACCTTGCTAAACTAATGGCCTAAGTCATTTTTTAAGGATTTCAGATAAGTCAGCTCCTCATGACACTGGCCACCTCTGGTAAAATCTCCTAATTGAAAAGGATCATGCTGTTCACTCCCCTTTTAGTATAATGGCCTAACTCCCTAGTGTGACTTAGGCCAAAATAGGCCTAAGTCACATGGTTTTGTGACTTAGGCCAAATGATTTACTGATTTAGGCCCCTTTTTTATTTTTTTAACTAAGTCAGATTTAATCCTATTTAAACCTATTTAAATCTCGTATGTTACATAACTGACAGACAGTGTTATTTCTATTTAAATAGTCATAATTTGTTATAAACATTTTGGGTGAAATGATTAAGAAATATCATATAGTTTTGTTTTGGATCAGTTTTAAAATGTTCCTGAAAAAAAAAAAAAAAGACATAGGCCATTAGTTTAGCAAGGCGACGATATCATGATGATTTAAAAAAGACTTGAAATCATAAAGTGTTTATGAAAAGGTTTACTAGGGTAATACAATCAAGTGTAAAGTCCACCGAAAACCTCATTGACTTTGAGATTGTAATGTATTGTGACCCGTAGAAGGTGAAATAACATCTGCTGGGCCAGGCTGAGATGTAAGGTTGGAGCTTAAGGCCAGTCCACACCAATACAACTCCTTGCCCCAAAAAAAAGGTTTTAGAGACCGTTGCAGCGCTCCTGACTGACCAGTTGCAGACTGGTGCTATAATAATGGTTGCATAGTTGCAAGCAGTTGCGTTGGTGTGGACTGGCCTATCATCTAAAGTGGAACTATAGATATTTAGATAACCTTGCCATTTCCAAAACGTTTCTGTCTCAGGTGCGCACCCTGGACCACTTGGCAGATGTTGTGATAGTGTGAACGTTGCGTATCGTTCCCCGGAACGGATCACCGTACCGTACCCGAGACCGCCTGGGGAGGTAGTCTCGGGTCCGATTGCTGCGCACCCGGGTACAGAACGCTGCAATGTGAATCCATCCGTACCGACAGGAGGAAGTGGACTGCTAATCATATATCATTTATGAGCCCCATAGTCCACAGCGCCCCCATGAGGCACATAATTACCATTACTGTTGAATGAAGTGTACTCTGGTGCAGAAGAATCTTGGCCATGTGAATGCTGGCCAGCTGGGAGAGGCCAATCGTACTCGGGAACGCTTCGAATTAAACACACACACACACACACACACACAAGAGATGTAGCACACACACCTAGCTCCGTCCTCCGTGCACATCCAACACACACAAAGGCAATGTATGCAAGTACATAGACACACATCTGCATATAAATACTGTGAGGACAAAGAAACCGTCTCTGTTCCGGCCACATTACCATGTAGCAGCAAGGCTGACTCCTGCGCTCTGTACTCTGGTTTTTATCCAATAAATTGACTTGGGGAACATTACTGGTTTAGACCTTTCAACTTCTTCCCACACACGCTTGCACAATTTACTACAACAGCTAAATCCTCTGTAAAGTTTAACTCTGAAACCCTTACAGGCTAATTTAGTTACGTCAACTAAACTGCGTATCCAGCTGGATCCATTAAGGACGAGAGAAATGAGTGGAGATGTGTGGAGAGAAATGACTGAATAAACGTGAGGGAGAGAGAGAGAGGAGAGGACGGATACATTGGAGGAGGATATGAAGAAAGTGCCTTGCTCAAACGGCACATTGGCATGACATGTTTAAGGTCATTTGTTGGGATTTGAACCGGCCACCATACAGCTCACTTAATTGTAATGAATATGACCCAGCAGTGACCTACAGGTGCGTATGTAGCGACAGTGACCAGTGTTGCCATGTCTGCATTATAAGTGACTTTGGGCTTGTTTTTCAAAAATTGGTAGTTGAGGGGTGCAGTATTTTTTGGGGGCTTGTTTCTAAAGTGTAGCTGCTTATTTTGGCTTCCTTCCTAAATGTTGTTTAAACCAGTGGGTTGCAAACATTTTCATGTCAAGGACCCCAAAATGAATAGGCATTTGTCCGTTGAACCACATCTGTAAAATATTTTGTGGCCAGGCAGGGACCCCCATATGTATATATCTATTTATTAACCCTAAAGGCGGTTACACACCGGCGAATATGCGAATATACGCAAAATTCGGACTCGTTCCGAATAATTAAAAGACGCTTTTTCGCTCCGCGAAACTGATGTGGAAGCTTGCATTGACTTTATAAGGTTTTAAAAAAACGTATTTATTTGCATGAAGAATTCGCCCCGTCGTGTAAGGACCTTAACACTAACCCTATAAAATATATGTTTTGAAAGTAACCTATGGATATACAGTAGATTTAAAATGCTCATTTGGCCTTGTCGCTTCTTTTGGGCTTGTTTTCATAGAGCTGGTTGCTTAAATCTCTCGCAAAATCTGGCATCACTGGCAGTGACCTACAGGTGTGTACGTAGCAGCAGTGCTACATTAGCAGAATGCTAATAAAGTCTTGATTCTCCCTGAAGGGAGACACAGAGACTAAAAGGAAAGCTTTATTAGCAGTGCTGCTGCCTCGGCTGTTAAATGATTCAAACTGGCTGCTAGCTCCCATTTAAAAGCATCAATATTTCAGCTCATTCTGTCGGATGTTGGATGATGACGCCTACATTTGACTGTTCTTTTGTTTGTTATGTTTTGTTTTTTATCACCACCTGCGACGGGGGATATATTGGTCAGTTGGTCTGTCTGTATATTCTGACGTTGCCAGACGATCAGAGATCTCTGTCTAACAATGGTCAGGATTTCTAAATGGAAGGTAGATGCTAGAACGGTGGTGAGAACAGCAGAACTAATCTATACCCACTGCTTTGGTCAAGTCATGTGACTGACCCAACATGAAGGAGCACCCTAAATACTTTGACCCAATATGAAGGACCACCCTAAATACTTAGGATTGGTTCTGCAATGCAGTTTGTTTTCTTTATTTTTTATTCACCCAGAGAGAGAGAGAGAGAGAGAGAGAGAGAGAGAGAGAGAGAGAGAGAGAGAGAGAGAGAGAGAGAGAGAGAGAGAGAGAGAGAGAGAGAGAGAGAGAGAGAGAGAGAGAGAGAGAGAGAGAGAGAGAGAGAGAGAGAAAAGAGCTCCACTGACTGACTGACAGACTGGCTTCAAGTGTTATACATTGACTTGCTGGCTGGCTGGCTGACTGATTGATTAGTGATTACACCAGCCAGTGAGAACATAATTTCCGTGTGAGTGTAATCTCTCAAGAACAGATTCTGCTCTGCGTTTGAATCTGTCGGTAGCCGTGTTGACAACCCGTGCGCATTGGTTTCAAGTGGGCGTGCCTTCAGATCAGGAAGCAGGCCGCGCTTTACCCAATCAAATGTAGTGGGCGGGATTCACGTGTCCGTCGATCCTTCCCCTCTCGAAACCAACCGAAACTAATTTAACAATAGCGTCCGCGGAGCAGACAAAACCACGGTAAGATATTCACATTTTAACTTGCTCTTTCATCATAGAAACAAGTGGGCTTATAACCAAAACCATCCATGTTCTCTGGGAGAAGTGGTGTTAGTGTTCCGTGTAGAAATATTGTTAGTGGGAATGAAAACATAGTCGCACCACCGGAAGTGAAAGGCTGAAGGCAGACCAAAACCCCGGTTTCCTTGCGCACGGGTGCTACGTTTTCTTCCTCCCAGAGCCAACTGAGATAGTCAAAAACAGCAGAGGGCGCTGTTTTTCCTTTTCATTTGGCGCTGGGTTCCCAGATTGGTGTGAGTGTGAGTGCGTGTGCGTGTGCGTGCGTGCGCGCGCGCGTGTGTGTGTGTGTGTGTGTGTGTGTGTGTGTGTGTGGGGTCCATTGTTAATCACATGCATGTGTTTCACATTAAATTCATTGTGAGGATGAGCTTCTCTTCCACATGCAACGTGTTCTTTTCATTCATATTATTGTTCATGGTCTGAAACACAGAAGTGAAGCATCAGTGTTTTAGACACAGCATCCGGTTTGATTCCCGGCTCCTCCTGCCTTTGTGTTGAAGTGCCCTTGAGCAAGACACTGAACTGAACTGCTCCTGGTTGGTGTCTTACATGGTTTCCTCCTCTATCACTGTGTGAATGTGTGTGTGAATGAGACTGAATGTAATGCACACTGTGAAGAGCTTTGGATCAAGGCTCTCTTTGGATCAAGGCCTCATAGAAATACACCACGCACGCACGCACGCACGCACGCACGCACGCACACACACACACACACACACACACACACACACACACACACACACACACACACACACACACACACACACACACACACACACACACTTGCCTCATGTGACTGCTTGCTGTTCATCGCCACAGGGACAGTGTTAATTAAGCATCACTCACACAGGTCAAATGGAGCTCTCTCTCTCTCTCTCTCTCTCTCTCTCTCTCTCTCTCTCTCTCTCTCTCTCTCTCTCTCTCTCTCTCTATCTCGCATCACTCCCTGTTCAGTATTTATCCATGGATTCTGGTTAGGGTAAATCCAACAGAACATCATCAATGCTCTCGTTGATAAAGCCAGTCCCTGTGTCCGACAATGCATTGACATTATTATAGTGTATATGTGTGAACATAGCATCTATGGTCCATGGACCATGAACACTAGTGGTGTCAAAAATAATCGAATAATCGATTAATCGCAATGCGGACATGGACAATTACGAATCGATTCACAAATGTCAATAATCGATTAATCGAATAATCGATTTTGAAAAAGATTTTTTTTTTTGCTTGTATTGACTGATGAAAAAGTTTCCATGTTGTACAATAATATAGAAAAGTGTGATGCATCGCGATGCATCGTCGAATCGAATCGAATTATTACAAGGTTAATTGTAATCGAATCGAATCGTTACCTGGTGAATCGTAATCGAATTGAATCGTGAGGGCAGTGCCAATGCACACCTCTAATGAACACTACAGTACTACCTCCATGATGGAGGCGGTACTGTAGTGTTCATGGTCTGTACACCTGAAGGCGAGAGAGTGTGAACCAATCCTTAATGTGCTTGACGCCCACTTTCATTGGCTGATGTATTGAGTGATTCTGAATGAATGTTCGGTGTTCTGTAGAGGAGAGCTGAATGAATGAATGAATGAATGAATGTTCGGTGTTCTGTAGAGGAGAGCTGAATGAATGAATGAATGAATGTTCAGAGACGAGAGATGGATGCATGGGGAGACGGATGGTTCCATTGCAACCAATCAGTGGGCTGCTTGCTGCTTTGATCCAGTGCTTCTCAACCGTTTCAGGCCATGACCCCAACAATAATCATATTTAAACTGGGGACCCCCCCCCCCCCCACCCTGGAATGTAGGAGTTGAGGCATTCAATTTAGTTTGACTCAGTTCCACAGATAAATATTGTGAAAATAGCCGATCTGCAAGCTCAAAGTGCCTCATGTTGCGAGACGTTGTGAGCTTTTAGATCGCCTATTTAAAAAAAAAAAGTTTGCCTCTCGCCTTTCTTAAAATATTTGACAATTTGGCAAATGTTTGACCAGTCGTTATATAATAGTTTGTTGGTATGGTTACTTCACTGTCATCTGGGGACCCCCCAAAATCATGTGGGGGTCCCGACCCACAGGTTGAGAACCACTGCTTCGATGGAGCCTCTGCTTTGAGCACTGCCAAAATGACCCCCTCCCCCCTCCAACCCCATCCTCCAGTGACTTTTAGATTTAGTGTAAATTGGTGCATGCGGACACACACACACACACACACACACACACACACACACACACACACATACACACACACACTCACCTGCACCTTCTCTTTAGTCATCGTGTTAAATGTTTGTCAAGGTCATTTGTTCCAACGTAACAAAACACAATTAATTATAGTTTCAAACCCTGCAGCACTTAGTCTGCACAACATAATGAAGTATAATGAAATCACACAAGTAGAGGCAGAAAGCACTGCTATAGTTTATAGTTTATACACTGGGTATCTGCACATTAATGCTTATGCCTTATTTGCACATTTATATAGAATTTCCTCTTCCTTTATTGTGTTAGGCTGATGTTGCTACTGCTGAGGCTTCTTGTGTTGACTTAGTTTTATTGTCTCCGCCAGGCCGAAAGGCATGGCGAGAGAGTATGTTTTACCCCCTGTCTGTCCGTCCGTCCGTCCGCGTGTCCGTCCGTCCGTGTGTCCATCTGTCTGCGAGCGGCTAATCTCCGGCACCGTTGGCCCGGTCGCTGCGAAACTGTGCACACATACTCCCTGGATGCCAATTCATTTTTCAGATTGGCCTGTTATAGCGCCACCAGGAGGCCTATTTGTGCAAAATCCATTTTTTTGATATTACTCCTACAGATTTTATCCAAACATCACGCAAATCATTACACAGTATCTCTATAGTCATGTGATAAACGCCGATCTGTCTGATTTTCCATATTCCATCTTGATTGGCTAAGGTTGGCTTCCAAAGTTTGCAGGATTGGTCCATTTTGAACTAAATGCCTCAAATCATGAACGCAGCTTGCGATTTCCGTGAAATTTCACACGCACATTCCCACTAGGCCGAGGAATAAATGCCACTTGAACATTTTCAAATCAGCCTCATGGTGGCGCTATAAAAGGCCAAATTGTGTTTTTAACTGTAACTGCACCGATCTGCGTGAAACTTTGCACGCATACTCCCTAGAGGCCAAGGAAAAACATCTGCCCTGCATTTTTCACATTAGCCTTTTATAGCGCCACCAGGAGGCCGACTTATGTAAAATACATATTTTGAGATTAAGCCTTCAGATTTTATCCAAATGTCACGCAAATCGGTACACATGATCTCTATAGTCATGTGATCAAGATGGATCTGTTTGATTTTTCATATTCCATGCTGATTGGCTAACATTGACATCTAAAGTTTGCAGGAGTGGCCCGTTTTGAACAAAATGCCGCAAATCATGAACGCAGCATCCGATTGCGGTGGAACTTTGCACGTACATACGCACTACGTTGAAAAACAAATGCCACCCTTTTAACATTGCCCTATTATAGCGCCACCAGGAGGCCAATGTTTCTTTTTTATATTACTCCTAAAAAATGTGTCCAAACATCATGCAAATCAGTACACATTATCTCTACAGTCAAGTGATCAAGATGGTTCCGTACGATTTTTTATATTCCATCCTGACTGGCAAATTCTGAACATTGCTGGCCCACAATAACCTACCTGACCTGGCGGAGACCTGCACTTTTTATAGTATTAATTTTATTGTTATGTTGTAGCGCAGTATTGTGCTGACATCACACAGCATGTCATTGCTTGTATAGTAGTGACACACAACTCTCTATCTCTGTCTCTGCCTTTTATAATTGCTCTTAATCTTAATCAGGACTTCATTTCTCTGACAACCAGCCGTTTCCCCTCAACTTATTCAGAGTCTTATTTATAAATGAACCACAACCTCACGTCATAAATGTTTCCCTGAGGTTAGTGCACAGACCATAATGCTGCTTGTGAACACCAGGACCTGGGTTCAAACCCCAGCCGTCTTGTTTCACATGTCTCTCCTCTCTCTGCCCTTGGTTTCCTGTCTCTCTACACTGAACCCTCTGAAATAAAAGCATAACATGACAACAATTAAATCTGATGTCCCTGAGGACTCACCAGGTGGATTTAAATCCTCCTGTGAACACAAACTGGAAACCACTAACAGTTGTCTCGGAGCAGAAAAACCTAAAAGTCGTCCAATTCCAATTAGTCGCGGATGCAGCACATTATAAACTTTTGTAGATGTGTTATTTTGTAAATAGACGATCTACAAGTTCACAATGCGTTGTGATGCGACACATTGTGAGCTTGTAGATCTGCTATTTTCAAAAGATTTGAAATTGAAATTGGACATTCTGCACAATGAGTACTTTGTATTTTGAATTCCGGACTTTTACTTGTAACAGAGTATTTCTACATTGCATTATTGATACTTTTACGTAAGTTAAAGAGCTTTTTCCACCACTGCTTTACTATGGCCGCCTCCGTAACCTCACTCCTCTCTATCCATTCAGCTATGGCTGCCTCCCTAACCTCACTCCTCTCTATCCATTCAGCTATGGCTTCCTCTCTAACCTCACTCCTCTCTATCCATTCAGCTATGGCTGCCTCTCTAACCTCACTCCTCTCTATCCATTCAGCTATGGCTGCCTTCCTAACCTCACTCCTCTCTATCCATTCAGCTATGGCTTCCTCTCTAACCTCACTCCTCTCTATCCATTCAGCTATGGCTGCCTCTCTAACCTCACTCCTCTCTATCCATTCAGCTATGGCTGCCTCCCTAACCTCACTCCTCTCTATCCATTCAGCTATGGCTGCCTTCCTAACCTCACTCCTCTCTATCCATTCAGCTATGGCTGCCTCTCTAACCTCACTCCTCTCTATCCATTCAGCTATGGCTGCCTCCCTAACCTCACTCCTCTCTATCCATTCAGCTATGGCTGCCTCCCTAACCTCTCCATTGTGACACATTCAGCAGAGGTTCCAGTCTAGTTGATGAATCTCCAGTGTAATCTTAACAGCCACATGTCATATCAAAGTGTTCTCTGTACCTGGTGTCAGGAGGCAGAGCCTCTGTTATTCAACCATAACATTCATTTATCACAGTCAATCCTGAAGAGACTGAGTTGGTGATTGAATCCCAACTGAATACATCCTCTCTCAATCTCTTTAATATGTTTCTTTATACAAGCTCACAACGTGTCACATCGTGGCACCAGCTTGATTGATTGATTGATTGAATATTTTTTATTAGGCAAAAATGTAAAAAAAAAAACAGCCCAAGAACAGTTAATAACGCTTTGTCTAAAAGGTCCGTCCAAAAAAATCCGGTCTTGTTTCCATTGAGGTCCTTGGTATTCAATTCATAAACACTAATAGCATATAGCTAACATATATAGTAGAATATAGCTAAACCATCTTAGCTGGTATGCTGTTTGGTTTCAACAGGGTAGATAGAGCAACTTGCTTGAAGTGAGGATTAAGAAGCTGATAGGTTGATACCTGACGGCAAAGTCATTTCTTACTAACTATCAGACCAAATGTCATTCACCATATTGACAACTAACAGACCAAATGTCATTCACCATATTGACAACTAACAGACCAAATGTCATTCACCATATTGACAACTAACAGACCAAATGTCATTCACCATATTGACAAATAACAGACCAAATGTCATTCACCATATTGACAGCTGCATGCTGTGGACCATGCCAGATGGAGATTAGTTTAATTAAAGAGGAGGTTGTTGGACGAGGTATTGTGCACATCTTGAATCACTTTCAAACAGACTCAACCTCAGCCAGAGAGCTGCTAGCGTTCACCTCTCTTGATTAAGTGATAAAGCTGTTTTGAATAAATCCTCTGCCATCCTAGTTCTACACAGTCTCTACACAATATATTGATCCACAGCCCACAGTAGACAGCACACTTGTCTGTGGTTTTGTTGTGTTCAATATAGAGGCTGAATGATGGCACATTTTTGGGTCTGAAGCCAATCCCGATTTTGGAGAGTTCCTAGAGCACCGATTAACGGATGTTTTGTCCAAAAGTACTAAATCAATTCTAACCAATCAGACATTGTTTTGTAAAGCTTTTGAAAACGTTTGAAATATGTTCTCCTAATGACATGCCCAGAACAGTGAGGTTAGGTTGAAAGCAGTGATGTAAAGTAACTAAGTACATTTACTCAAGTACTGTACTTAAGTACAGTTTTGAGGTATTTTTTACTTTACTGGAGTATTTCCAATTTTCAGTACTTTTACTTCTACTCCACCACATTTTAGAGGCAAATATTGTACTTTTACTCCACTACAATTATTTGAAAACTTTAGTTAGTTACTTTGCAGATATAAATGATTACATTGTAAAACCTACATTAACCACTTTAGCCTTATTTTATACCTAGGCTGTTTGAAAATAGCCGATCTACAAGCTCACAATGCGACGCGCTGTGAGCTTGTAGATCTGCTATTTTCAAACATATTAGTACTTTTACTTTTGGTACTTTAAGTACATTTTGATACCAATACTTTTGTACTTTACTCAAGTGAATTTTGTTATTCCGGACAGAGTACTTCTACATTGCAGTATTGATACTTTTACTTAAGCAAAATATCTGAGTACTTTTTCTGACACTGGTTGAAAGTGGTTACAAATCACGACACATCTCTCTGCTGCATAATTATCAATACCGATGTCGTCAGAGAGTGGTGAGGACAGCGGAGAAGATTTCACTGTCTTCTATCAAGGACATTGCTTACAAGTGTTGTCTGAACTGGGGCCCAAACATCATAACAGACTCTACCCACCCTAGGCCGTGGGCTGAGTGCCTCTATCTGCTTTAGTTTTTGAGTTGGTTGATCCCCAACAAGGAACTGGCTAATTTTTTAGTATTGTGTAGATTAATTGTTTATGAACACATTATCAAATGTTTCCAACCTGAAAAGTTGCTCCAGAATAATAAAACTTAGATATAATATCACTAACTAAACATTACTTATTTTCAAAAACCTGGCAACCCCATGTGAAGTATAAACCAATCAAAGCTCGCCTACTGTATTGTGCAATTCAGTTGGCCAATCACGTTCTTCGTACCACTTGAAAAGCAGAACCAGGAAATACAGCTCAGATGGAATCAAAAAAACAACAGAGGTAGAGGTAATATTTGTTTTGGGATGATTGTTGGACTTATTCTTGCAAATGCTTAAGATACTATTAAGCAGTGACCAATCAATATGTACCCCTTTATTAATGTCTCGCTATCATAAATTGGCTCTGCTACACTATTTTGCCTCATTATTTTATTGATTCCCATCTCGTATCATTTCTGTTCAAATCTCATCACTGTGCATCCGTTGTCAAAGTTGGTGTTTAGATTTTAGTTATGGTTGGTGATTTGTTCTTTCTCTCTTGACAAGTTCTAAGCTTAAGTTACCAGGTGTTAATGTATTTAGTTGGGTTAAATTACGTTTGTCTGTCAAGTAAGTGTGTGTGCACTCATGCTGCATTCGTTATTGTCTCTGCCAGGCCGAAAGGCATGGCGAGAGAGTATGTTTTACCCCCCGTCCGTCCGTGTGTCCGTGTGTCCGTCCTTGTCTGCGACCAGCTAATCTCCGCCACCGTTGGCCCGGTCGCTGTGAAACTGCACACACACACTCCCTGGATGTCCCAGCAGAACCTCTGCCCCACATTTTTCAGATCAGGCTGTCATAGCGCCACCATGAGGCCGACTTTTGCAAAACACATTTTTGGATATGACTCCTACAGATTTTCTCCAAAAAACACGCAAATCAGTACACAGTATCTCTATAGTCATGTGATCATCACGGATCTGTCCGATTTACCAGATTCCATCCTGATTGGCTAAGATTGGCTCCCAAAGTTTGCAGGATTGGATCATTTTGAACACAATGCCTCAAATCATGAACGAAGCATGCGATTTCCGTGACATTTTCCACGTAGATTCCCACTTGGCCCTGGAAGAAATGCCACTTGAAAACTTTATTAACAGCCTCACGGTGGCGCTATAATAGGCCGATTCACGTTTTTCCCTATAACTGCACCGATCTGCGTGAAACTTTGCACGCACACTCCCCAGAGGCCAAGGAAAAACATCTGCCCTGCATTTTTCACATCTGCTTTTTATAGCGCCACCATGAGGCCGACTTTTGCAAAACACATTATTGGATATTACTCCTACAGATTTTCTCCAAAAAACACGCAAATCGGTAGACAGTATCTCTATAGTCATGTGATCATCACGGATCTGTCCGATTTACCATATTCCATCCTGATTGGTTAAGATTGGCTTCCAAAGTTTGCAGGATTGGTTCATTTTGAACAAAATGCCTCAAATCATGAACGCAGAATCCGATTTCTGTGAAATTTTCCACAGAGATTCCCACTTGGCCCAGGAAGAAATGCCACCCTTTTCACATTGGCCTGTTATAGCACCACCAGCAGGTCTAATTTAGCAAACCACATTTTTGGAACAAAATGCCTCAAATCATGAATGCAGTGTCCGATTGTCGTGCAAGGCCTAATAAGAAATGGCACCCTTTTCACATTGGCCTATTATAGCGCCACCAGGAGGCCACAATAATCTACCTGACCTGGCGGAGACCTGTGCTCCGAGGAGCACTTTTTCTAGTTTTGTACATGTGTTTGTTATCTCTCTTATGTTTGTGTGCAATAAACACAAACGGAAGCAAATCCTGCTTCATACATGTCCTGACTGTAGGTACCATTTCATAAGGCCTTTAAAACAGTAGACAAAAAATATACATAATCAGATGCTATTTAATGAATCGACACTAGACAAAATCACTTGTATAATTTGAATCAGTGTTGTGAAGCTACATTTAGGCAGAATTATGCTCATCACAGAATCTGACTGGTTCTTCTAAACATGTTAATGGGACACAATGTATTGATACAGTATTTAATCTAGATAACACAGTTTTGACTGAAAATAATCTACAGAGCCCAAGTATTTGTGCAGAACACCTGAGATTAAATTCTATAAACCTAATTAGATGTGGTAATGTTTCCTCTTTAGTGACCTTTGGTGTCTGTGTGTTGCAGGCTGTATGGAGTGGCTCAATTGCAGAGGTGCAAGAGGTGACAAACAACTGGAGTCTATGAGAGATGGGTCGACATGATTATGAAGATATATAAAAATATATTCATTAGCTGATAGACCTCCCCGTTCTGCTCTCATCGACTTCAATGCATTCGAGTGAACTTCAGGTGCCAGTTTTCCTCACAGTGCGTCTATGACACATGCTATGTTATAGAACATCTGTCCTAGTGGTTATAGGGGAAGTTCAAGGCTGATCTGATATCCACTCAAATGCAGAAAATGTACGTATATGAAGTAATGTAGCTGGGCCACAGACAAGGACCTCATGGCATGTCATCCATCAATGCCACAGTTTGCTGCTGCAATGTGATACTATGTAATATCTTAACTTTGAATAAATCACTCTAAAAAAGTAACTTTTTGTACTACCTCTACTGGTTACCATACCCTACTGAATATATGCTTTTTGATGCAGTTAAGTACTTCTTTTTAGTACAAATGTTGAGATGCAAAGTGTTCAGAATGTATCCATGAAATTCTCAAAGTCGAATTCAGGGTTACTGGTAGTGAGTAGTGTAATAGACTGCATTTGATACAAACCATTTATTTGTCTACCTTTTCTAGTCTTACATGCTCTTGAAATGTGCTCTTTATTGGTCAAGATAATGTAATTGGTTATGAATGAACTATTAGTAGCCTATGGTATAGCTGTTGCAAGTTCGTTATGAAAATCTATATTTTACGCTCATTTTAGTCTTTATTTTTGGACCAGAAGTTTCGGTTATGCAGAATGTTTTCTTCCTGGTTGCCATGGAGATTCTTAGTAGCCCTGCATATTTGCCTGTTTTAAAATAGCAATTTTGGAAACATTCGTTACAGTTAATTTTATATGACTACCCTGAAAAATACCTGCAGTTCCTGAGTGGGGATCGATGAAAGTCAGAATTGGAGCACTCGGCCCACGGCCTACCCATATCATGGACTGTTCACTCTGCTGCCTTCTGGCAAAAAGGTTCAGCAGCATCCGGTGCAGAACAGCCATTTGTTGTAAGAGTTTCTTTCCCCAAAGCCATCAGACTCAGTGAATTCTAAATAATGTGCAACATCCTCTACAAGTGCATCCTCTATCCTCTATCCTATTATGCTGCTGAGGAGTCCTTGTTGTGTGATTTAGTTGGTCTATTAGTTTTAGTTGGATTTTGACTCGTTATGAACTGACTGTGATAGTATTAGTGGTGTTTTTAACTAGGAGTAGTTTTGGAATTCTGTAGGCCAGTGGAATATGTTTTTGTTTAATTTAGTATTTTATGTATTGTTGAATGACACTAAAGCTATCTATCTGTCATAAAAGTCAAATAATGCTCATATGGGTTTGGTTCTTGTACAGCATATATTGATGCATTGAATGAACCTTACTGTTCATTCGGCTTATTGTTGGTCCTGAGCTGGTTGAAAAAAAGCCAACGTTGTAGAATGTGAGAAATGAGAGTATGGATGGAACACACAGCTGCTCATGGAAGCAGTGAATCAAGCATCACTAAACTCAGGCATGGAAGTCAAGCTGTTTCACACGCTCTTTCACCCTCAATCTAACACATTAGCCTATGTCCTCAGTCCAATGGTTCAATCTAGGTGGTCTTTTTAAGCAGACACTCATCAGTCTTTCATGCTACATGCTCAGAAAATATAGCTCACTGTGTGATCAAACTCCCTCCACCTCCCCAGCCTCCTCCTGTAGTAGCATTTAGGTCTTCACTATGTCAGCATGTTAATTGTGGATTCTTGTGGGTTTTATCATGTTTAATATGGTAACCGGAACACTCGCCCCAAAACACACTCGCTCCCATTTTGTTCACCCCAGCGGTTCTTGTATTTGTTAAGGTTAAGGTTAGGCATAAGTTTAGGGTTAGGCATAGTTTTACTGAGGTTACGTTTAGGAATAAGGTTAGGTTTAGGCATAGTTTTACTGAGGTTACGTTTAGGAATAAGGTTAGGGTTAGGCATAGTTTTACTGAGGTTAGGTTTAGGAATAAGGTTAGGTTGAGGCATAGTTTTACTCAGGTTACGTTAAGGAATAAGGTTAGGTTTAGGCATAGTTTTACTGAGGTTACGTTTAGGAATACCTGGTGGGTTAAGGTTAGTTCTTGTATTCTTTCAAATCCGTGGATCTTGCACGGATTCAGGGATGCATTGAAGGAAGCATGAACTTGGTTCGGGACTCTCCCCAGACTGGCAGAGGCAGAGTAGCGCCCATGATTACAGCTTAGGCAATTGGCACCGGCTGAAAAAATAGGTTGCAAAAATTGTGGGTTAAAAATGTAAAACATTCTTGTGAACTCTGTGAGTCTGTGTCACACTTGCACAGATTAATCAGGATCAGAGCCAAATACAATGCAGCATCATTGCAATTCATTATTTATCATGAAGAAAGTGTAACTTTGCTGTGTTGTGTTTCCAGCTGCAAACAGAAGCTGTACTCGGAGCGTCTTCCTAACAGTAGCGTCATCATCCCCTTCCATAATGAAGGCTGGTCGTCTCTGCTGAGGACTGTCCACAGTGTTCTGAACCGCTCCCCCCCACACCTCATCCATGAACTCATCCTGGTGGATGACTTCAGTGATAAAGGTACCAAACACATACACGCACGCATGCACATATAAAGGTACCAAACACGCGCACGCATGCACATATGTACGTATGTACGTGTACACGCACGTATGTACGTACGTGCGCAGACACCGCAGACTGGGTATCTTCATATCCGATCGAGGTCTTTATTTCATTTTGTTTAGTGTGTGTGTGTGTGTGTGTGTGTGTGTGTGTGTGTGTGTGTGCTTTGTAGGTTGCAGACAGCCCAAGGGTGGGCTAGCCTGTGCTAACGCTAGCATCTTGTTATATTCATAATCATGTGCATGTTGTTTTGTTTTGCGTCTGTGTGTCACCAGCACTCTGCTGACAAGTGGAACATTTGTCATTGTTGAGACAATAGCCTTGTTCTGACACATTTACCTTCAAGGGGAGAATTAGTCTCAAGTGTACATTCAGTAAGAACACATGAATATACATACAGAAGCTGTTTATCCAACTGTGTTAATACATGAATATTACCTGTATACACGTGTTTATTGTGTACTTTTTGGTTCCTATGTTGTTTGAAACCTGATTTAGATGTTTGATCAGTGACCTTACCTTAGCATTGTTCTGTTAGTAATTAAAACTACAATCTGTACGTTTCATTTCTGTTGTCTCCCTCTACCGACGGAGAGAGGTAATTGCAAAGATTATCAAACAACATTAAATATAGTTTTTTTTGTGTGTTCTTATTGACTGAAATTGACAGTCGGTAGACATAAAAAAAACATACTCTAAATGCTTCACATCAAACAGCCTTGATTGCTGAAACTGGTTGGAAACGATTAAGAGATTCAAAATAAGTAGATCAAATAAAACAGAACCAGTGCAAAGGATTGGTTTCCAAAACAGTGAGTGTAGGTTTGTTGGTGGTTTTCTCTGCTGTTTCAGCAACACATGGATTAAAGTTCTCAGTCAGTCGCCACGACATGAGCTCAGTCATTTGGATTCTATAGAACATGGGTTCCCAAACTTTTCAGCCCGTGACCCCACCTAAAGAGGTAATTTATGCACATAAACTTGCACGTTCGGTGCACATTTGTAATGTATTAAAATGGTAAAATGTACTATTTGTATTTCATCAATTCTGTTGAATTTATTTTTTTATTTTTTTATTACCCAAAATAATTTCGCGACCCCACCGTCAGTCTCCCGCGACCAGTGGTGTAAAGTAACTAAGTACATTTACTCAAGTACTGTACTTAAGTACAATTTTGAGGTACTTTTACTTTACTGGAGTATTTCCAATTGTCTATACTTTTACTTCTACTCCACTACATCTCAGAGCCAAATATTGTACTTTTACTCCACTACAATTATTAGAAAACTTTAGTTACTGGTTACTTTGCAAATATAAATTATTATATTATAAAACATACAGTAAGCCCTTCAGCCCTATTTTATACATAGGCTATTTGAAAATAGCCGATCTACAAGCTCACAACGCGTCGCGATGCGACGCGTTGTGAGCTTGTAGATCTGCTATTTTCAAACATTTTAGTACTTTTACTTTTGGTACTGTAAGTACATTTTGATACCAATACTTTTGTACTTTTACTCAAGTAACATTTTGAATTCCAGACTTTTACTTGTAACAGAGTATTTTTACATTGCAGTATTGATACTTTTACTTAAGTAAAACATTTGAGTACTTTTTCCACCACTGCCCGCGACCCCAACTTTGGGAACCCATGCTATAGAAGCCAGTATGTCTACAAGCTCTCAATGTGTCTGTGACGCATTGAGAGGCTATTTTAGATTATTTTAAAGATTAGAGCATTTGAAGTGGTCAAACTAGCAATAGTTTGTTCAGAAGCATCTTCCATAATATTACATTTCACATAAAAGCAAAGTTTAAAGCCTCAATCTGTGATCATAATGTTTTGTTTTATGTTTTATTAAAGACAAAAAAAGAACAAAGAAAAAAAAAGAATGGAAACGTTTTCATGTTTTTTTCAATTCAAAGAAGTCACAGGAAAGTCATGGCTTGTTCTTTTCTTTTTCCAGTCAAACTTTGTGGTGTGTTGTTGTGTGATCTTCATATCAAAGACCTTCTGCTCCTGATGTCTTCAGTTTGAAGAGAGAGCAGAACGTATCAACTCATGAATAAGGGATATAAGTTACTTATTCTCCATCTGCCTTGGAGAACAATAAGTGGAGTAAAGGGTGGAAGGTTATAGGAGCTTTCTGTCAGTCCAACCTCCAGTGATAAATGTGTGTGGAATTGTTTGGTGTGGAGTTGCACAAGCATATCAGTCAAATATCATTTGTGTGACTGTGTTTTTCTAGATATTTATATATAGGATCTGGGTTTGGCTGGTTTTGAAACTGTAAGGTGAAAAGCCAAGGTTGACTTTGCTACACGAGTCAGGAGTTGTTTGAAATGATGCTCTGTAGAAAGTAGAGTTTTCACACAGGAGAAACTGATGTAAGAATGAAGCAATGTGTTACCTTCTATACACTTGTCTGCCTCTCTTAGGATCCATTTAATTCTCCTCTCCTCTCCTCTCCTCTCCTCTCCTCTCCTCTCCTCTCCTCTCCTCTCCTCTCCTCTCCTCTCCTCTCCTCTCCTCTCCTCTCACCATACAGTCTTGGTCCAGACAGTGTAATTTCTACCTGCTGTTAAATGTCACATTATTGTCTCCAGGTGCATCTAATCATATATTTATTTGTGGTAAATGAAGGCTTTGAGCTGAATCTCTCCATCACACCAACCATGTTTTCCATTTGCACTGGTGGCTTATTTTAGTAGGATTGACATCAAGCATGACTGGATTACAACACTGGATTACTGGCAACCAAACCTTCACCCCCAAAGTTCAGGATGACACAAGTCACTGCTCTGTTGGGGGGCCGAGCAGTTCAGCAAAGGTTAAGAAATGCCTTTTATGTGTTGGAAACACATCAGTAATTATCAATGGAAGTGATTTAGCATCGATATTACATTTAGTTTGTAAATCTTTGCATTCTTAGATACACAAAGGTGTGTCATTGCTCAGCTACAACCCAACATTAAATGATTTACAGGAAAACAACGCATACCTAGATGTTGCATAATGACTTCAATGGAAACAATAATCTGTTTTGTGTTATATTATAGGAACAAGCATTTGATTTGAGTTATTTTTTTAATAAAACAAAAAAAAGTGCTCCTCAGAGCAGAGGCCAGGTCAGGTACGTTATTGTGGGCCAGCAATGTTCTGAATTCGCCATCAGGATGGAAATATGACAAATCGGACGGTCTGCCTTGATTACTTGACTAGAGGTAATACAGATTTGCGTGATGTTTGGACAAAATCTGTAAGAGTAATATAACAAAAAAAAATGTTTAGCAAAAATCAGTCTCCTGGTGGCGCTATAACAGGTAGATCTGAAGAATTTGGGGCAGAGGTTCTGCTCTGGCATTCAGGGAGTGTGTGTGCACAGTTTCGCATCGATCGGCCAACGGTGACGGAGATTAGCTGCCGCGGACGGACGGACGGACGGACGGACGGACGGACACGCACGCACGCACGCACGCACGCACGCACGCACGCACACACACACACACACACACACACACACACACACACACACGGACGGACGGACGGACGGACGGACGGACGGACGGACGGACGGACGGACAGGGTGCAAAACATAGTCTCTGCCACGCCTTCGGCCTGGTGGAGACAACTATACCAAGACATTGCAGAACATATAATAGACATTGATATAGGAGATGACAGGTTGATGTATGTTTGAAAGACACTGCACCTTGTTAGTATAGTGTAACATTAACCTTCAACATGAATTCTACTTCACTTCTCTGTGTTTGTTTTCATCTCCTCTGCACTCTTCTACCTTCCTTTCTCCTCTCATCTCCTCTCACTGAGTGTGACACAGAGTCACAGATAGCATGCTTACATGTCCATCAATACTGACACCTTATTTTACCTCTCCTCTCCTCTCCTCTCCTCTCCTCTCCTCTCCTCTCCTCTCCTCTCCTCTCCTCTCCTCTCCTCTCCTCTCCTCACTACATCCAGGTTTCTCTCCTGCAGGGATCAGAGCTCCATGTGCATCCATCACTGTCACATTCAGTGTGTTTATTATTAGTTTTACTCCCAGCTGTGTGTTGTGTGGGTGTGATGACAGGATTTCATGGTCAGGTTGAACAGAGATCAGAGAGACATAGAGCTTCCGTCTGTCACATAACATGATGCTGTAATGTTCAGCCCAGCATGGATCTCCTTGTAGATGTTCACATCTGACACACTGCCTCGTGTCCACAATATGTGGCATTAAAGGAGCAGTTCACCTAAAAAAAAATCTTCTTTTCTATCAATTACACACCCCGTGAAGCCGGAGACATTAGCATCTTTCCGTCAGTCATCAAATTATTGGCTTAGCGACACAAACTAAAACATCTCCATGAATTCAATATACGTCATTTTAGGCCTTTAAATCCTAATTTATACACCGCAGTACAATGGTACAATGGTGCTTGCCGAATATAACTGATCTCCAAGTGAACGTTTTGATGCCAGTTGTCTGTCAGCTGTACTCTTGTCAGTTTTGAGCCAGTCAGTGGATCAGTAAGAGGTGTGGAGGAACTAGAATCATCTGGTTGTTGTTGTTGTGTAAACGAGGAGGTGATTTGAACAGTAGAACTCATATTTAATGAAATGCTCCAAAAGACAGATTTATCCCTAAACTCTCACTCACAAAGGAGGAGGAGACCCATCGGTGCAGACAGAGCGCTGCTGCTGTCATAGTTTCAGGTGAAAGAACAAAAGCAAGGCTGCCAGGCAGAGGGGGAGGGGGGAGGGGTTGCTCAACCCGATCGCCAGAGAATTAGTATACATTGCACGGATCCAGTGCACGTCATTCCGTGCATAGTCGCCTAGAAACCCCGAAATTCCGTGCATATGTACCTCTCTCCCTTTGTGACAAAACCATTTCGGAGGCGCGCAGTCTCAAGGGAATTGTCGCCACGTAAGGGGCCACCGAGCGAGCTAAAGCGAGCGAGTTGCCGTCCCGAACGTTGCGACATTCCCTTGTGCCTACTCAGCGCCGTTTGAGTTATGTACCGATAGGCACAGAATCGTAAATTTTGTTGTGGGGACTGCTCTGCTTCCGGGTTTTTCCGGGTTGCGACTGGTTACGCCCACCGTGGGACTCGCCGTACATATGCACGCAATTTCGGGGTTTCTAGGCGACTATGCACGGAATGACGTGCACTGGATCCGTGCAATGTATACTAATTCTCTGGCGATCAGGCTGGGTTGCTACATATATATGATTTATTTTCACATAAAACAATGTGTTACCTTTAGCTGTGAATGAGTTTTTCTGAACATGTTCTCAAGATTCAAGAAGTTTTCTGAAAAACGTATGTTCAGTGGTGCTCAAACTGTCAAGGACCCCCAAAAGTATATGTATTTGTCCGCGGACCCCCATCTCAAAATATTTTGTTCCAGGGATCCCCAGAAGCAAAGATTTGAGTTAAAAATGTTCGCTTTTAACACATTGCGTGCCAATCGCGTAGTTCTACGCAAACCTAAATAATTGCGCAGCGTGCCCAGTCGCGTAGTTCTACGCAAAGTGGTCTTTTTTGTTTTTCTCTCTTGCAGTGACACATTTCCCTGTAGGCCTCCCTCGCAGTAACACATTTCATTGTAGCACACCGGAAACGGAAATAGAATGTCAATCGAAGATTTTCGTTCCCACCCGCTCTAAAGCTTCCCCTAATCCGGCATTATCTCCGGTGTTGTTTTTCTCCGCGGTGAACGCTGTTTAATAGAAACTGCGACTACTGCAAAATGGACGATCGGCGATTGAGAATTTCTTCTCTGGGCCACTCACACAGCTACCCTGTGTGTCTACAAACAGTTGAACGCGCGATCTTAAGGTATTTAGCGAGGTCTGTGGCGAGGTGGAAAAAACTAAAAACAAACAATAAATCGCGATTTGCACACATTTTCACGATTTTTCAAAAATAGCAGATCTACAAGCTCTTAGCGTGGCACTCGGTGCCGCGCTATGAGCTTGTATATCTGCTATTTTTGAATAGCCAAAGTGTAAAATAATGCTTTTTAGCTCAAATCTTAAAATGACACAGACGCGTTCCAGGTCTGAATGGGTTAAAGTAAGAAAATAACTGAATAGAATAGAATGACAACAATACAAAAATACAGTGATAGGGCTTTGTCTTCGACAGGCACAGTAACTTATCATAATTAGCAGCTCTTTGTTCAATGGACAATACATGCATTTTGGCTGATGTTAAACAGTTAGAAGTGACTGCTGTGTATTCCTGTCACTTTGTACAGTAGCAGACACAAAAAAATTGTTTTCTGCAGACCTGGGAGCTACACTAATGTTCTTTAAACTTCTTATCTTGTTAAAACACATTTTCCTGCACATGGAGGTTCAGAGATACAGCTGCCACAGGAGAGAGAGGTGAGCTGAGGTGAAATGAGCAGAGTGTGGAAAATGGTTTGGAGCAGAAATCTGCTCGCGTTCCGTAAACACGCCGACATCTGCTGCAGAATGATTTCAATGTTGTTTGCTGAGTCATAGTGACCTGTGTTGTTGTTGGAGGGTGTATGACGTCACGTTTAGCTAGCAAGCATTGTTTTTCAGGATGTTAAAGCAGCCTACATCACCTGTCATTGAACTTGACATCAGGATGTTAAAGCAGATCACCTGTCATTGAACTTGACATCAGGATGTTAAAGCAGATCACCTGTCATTGAACTTGACATCAGGATGATAAAGCAGCCTACAAACACCTGTCATTGAACTTGACATCAGTTTGGTCCCACTGGTTCCATTTGTCCTGTTGTCATGGTAACTGAAGTCTCTCTGGACAGACAGCCAGTAGATGACCTGTCAATCAAACAGTGGTGGATGTAGAGATTATATTGAAGAGCTGTCACTCTTCTTAATGACTTATACGTTATTAACAAGAAGGACAATAATGCACAGCCATCATGGTGGATATTCATTGTTTAGTTTAGTGCAGAAAATAACACTTGAGTTACAAACACGACCATCTGGCTTATTACTGGATACAGATACATATAAATATGAATCCTAATGTATACTCTGCAGTACCACAGTGTTGTTCACAGAGAAGAACTGATCTATGACCTAACAACGTGTCACGATGTGTCTTGTGACACCGTCGGAAAATGCTTTTAAAAAAAAAAAGGAAAACAAAAAGAAAACGATCAATAATGTCTCAGAGATGAGAGAAAGAACAGTATAGAAACAATAACATACTGAATGCACATTGTTAACACACTATGTGTCCAGAGTTTATGTAGATTTTATAGAGGTGTGGTGTGGTGTGGAACACACACACGCAAACACACACGCACACGCACATGCACACGCACACGCACACGCACACACACACGCTGCAACCCGATCTCATATGACTTAGTAGACATTGCACAGGAGTGTCATTCCGTGCATAGACAACTGGAAAACCCGAAAATCCGTGCATAGCCGCCTCGCATCTCCCCAATTGACTAAACCATTTCGGAGGCGCGCAGTCTCAAGGGAACTGGAGCCACGTGAGGGAACACCGAGCGAGCTAAAGCGAGCGAGTGTGTGTGTGTGTGTGTGTGTGTGTGTGTGTGTGTCTCTTAATGAGAGGATATAGATGAAGTTTGAACAGAGAGCCTCTGTCCAACTGCTCTGTCATACAGCTACATAGCACCCCCTACAGGCCATGTTGGAAACAATCATCATTGTTGCTCCCCCAGTGGTCATGATTCACAAGGAAGGCTCTGATTGGACCAGGTTAGATGGGAGGCGGTTCTTCATCTGTCTGCATGCAGCACTGATGCAGGGTAGCTGTCTCACTCTCAGCTTTCCTATTGTCTGTCTCTCATACACTGACTCACTCTCGGCTTTCCTACTGTCTGTCTCTCCTACTCTTTCTCCCTCTCAGCTTGTCCTACTGTATAAGGACACTTTGTCCTTCACTATTCTGATATCTCTTTAAAGTATTAAGAGACACTTCAGCATTAATAGAGACTGAGAATTTGGGTTCTTGTACATTTTCTCTTTCTCCTTCTCTTCTCTTCTCTTCTCTTCTCTTCTCTTCTCTTCTCTTCTCTTCTCTTCTCTTCCTCCAGTGTAACAGTGATGTCATGTGTCAGTATGGGGGGTTGTTCATGGAGTGTGTCAGTATGGGGGGGTTGTTCATGGAGTGTGTCAGTATGGGGGGGTTGTTCATGGAGTGTGTCAGTATGGGGGGGTTGTTCATGGAGTGTGTCAGTATGGGGGGGTTGTTCATGGAGTGTGTCAGTATGGGGGGGGGGGGGGGTTGTTCATGGAGTGTGTCAGTATGGGGGGGTTGTCCATGGAGTGTGTCAGTATGGGGGGTTGTTCATGGAGTGTGTCAGTATGGGGGGTTGTTCATGGAGTGTGTCAGTATGGGGGGGTTGTTCATGGAGTGTGTCAGTATGGGGGGGTTGTTCATGGAGTGTGTCAGTATGGGGGGGTTGTTCATGGAGTGTGTCAGTATGGGGGGGTTGTTCATGGAGTGTGTCAGTATGGGGGGGGGGGGGGTTGTTCATGGAGTGTGTCAGTATGGGGGGGTTGTTCATGGAGTGTGTCAGTATGGGGGGGGGGGGGTTGTTCATGGAGTGTGTCAGTATGGGGGGGTTGTCCATGGAGTGTGTCAGTATGGGGGGGGTTGTTCATGGAGTGTGTCAGTATGGGGGGGTTGTTCATGGAGTGTGTCAGTATGGGGGGTTGTTCATGGAGTGTGTCAGTATGGGGGGGTTGTTCATGGAGTGTGTCAGTATGGGGGGTTGTTCATGGAGTGTGTCAGTATGGGGGGGTTGTGTAAATGAGGAACAGTGTGACGTGCATTGAGTCTCTTAATGATGTCAGGGCTGCTGGTTGTCACATGTGTTCAGGTCCCGACTCACAGGAGGAGAACAGAGCTGCAGCCTGTGTTAACAGAGTCTCTCCATAACACCTAACAGTCTGTGACAGTCCACCTCCTTCTCTCCTCTCTGAACCTCTACTCTCACTCTGTGTCCAGGCTGAGACGCTGGACTGGATTGATTTGAACACGTTTTATATTTGTCTTCAATTAACAACACCCAACAGTCCGGGGGACCCACGCCTCCGGGGGACACCCGGCTCTCCAGGCGGTCCCGTGGACCCACTCTTAACATACTGCACAAACGGCCATACAAATACACACTATGCTAATACATACAAACATAGACGGTTAAAAAAGGTAGGCTACTCATAGGACAAGTGACTAGGCACACAGAAGGAGTGAATCTGTAGTCAAGCGGCAGTGAGGGGATAAGTTCATCTCAGTGTAATTAGTATGAAGAACTCAAGATCAGTTTTAAACTTTGGAAAGAAATTCAGGGATTTCAGATCTGCTGACAGAGCATTCCACTGAGTAGTGGCTGCGTAATAAAATGCATTCCTGCCCTTGAGCGTCCTAAACCTGGGGGGAACTTTTTGAATCCATATGCTTGTAATTATGTGGAACATCACATGGTCGCTTGCAAACATAATTTACCAGAATGCATCTTTGTATTTAAGTGGCTATATAGCAAGTCCTGACGTCACTCCCACTAACCCTGGGTCACGACTCACAGCTTTTTTTTTGTATTGGAAACCCCATAGGGGAATCTTAGATTGTGTCATATAAGAACTGTGTTCCAAAAATAAACAAACCACCTGGTGTTTATTTTAAGGATGTTCTATAAAAATACATCATTCCTGTAATCCTCTATTTAGACAGAGACAATAGACAGGTGTAGATTTACCAGCAGAGATTGACTGTGTGACTCTGGAACCATTTAATTAATTTCTTCATCACTTCATTGACTCCCTCATTGTGCCTCTTATTTATCCTCCTCTCCTATCCTCTCCTCCCTCCTCCTCTTCTCCTCCTTATGTCTCCTCCTCTCTCATTCTTCATCTTCTCCTCCTCCTCCTCCACACATCAAACTGTTCTCCTTCATCATTTCACAGTGTGACTGTTAAACCTCACAGCACCTCCCTATTATATATCTTACCACCTCGCTAACTCTGTGTGTGTGTGTGTGTGTGTGTGTGTGTGTGTGTGTGTGTGTGTGTGTGTGTGTGTGTGTGTGTGTGTGTGTGTGTGTGTGTGTGTGTGTGTGTGTGTGTCTGTGTGTGTGTGTCTAGCCTGATCCTGAAAAAAGATGAGACATAAAATTAATGTTTTACATACTATGTAGCAGTATTTAAAACTATATGTGATTGAACCCCTTAAAACCTTTACTTAATTGACCAGGGTCCCACAGGGATCTTTATTAGGTCTGCTCCTGTTCCCCCTCAACACCAAATGTCTATTACTGAATGTTCTCTCCAGATCTGAGACGCTATGTTAGGGTTCATGTGGTTGGACACACACCATCATTACAGATGTTGGTTTGACCTGGTCCACAGTGCTCAGCAGTAGATACAGATGTTTACTGGTCCACAGTGCACAGCAGTAAATGCAATGTTCTAGTGCTCAGCAGTAAATCCAGATGTTCTCAGCAGTAAATGCAGATGTTTGCGGTGGTCCACAGTGCTCAGTAGTACATCGAGATGTTTGCAGTGGTCCACAGTGCTCAGGAATAAATCCAGATGTGTGCAGTGGTCTTTAGTGCTCAGAGGTTAATCCAGATGTTGCTCAGCAGTAAATCCAGATGTTGCTCAGCAGTCAATCCAGATGTTTGCTCAGCAGTAAATGCAGATGTTGCTCAGCAGTAAATCCAGATGTGTGCAGTGGTCTTTAGTGCTCAGAAGTTAATCCAGATGTTGCTCAGCAGTGCATCCAGATGTTGCTCAGCAGTGAATCCAGATGTTGTTCAGCAGTAAATCCAGATGTTGCTCAGCAGTCAATCCAGATGTTGCTCAGCAGTAAATCCAGATGTGTGCAGTGGTCCACAGGGAGCTGATGTGAAGCAGCTGCTGTTATCATTACTGATCACACTTCACTGTCAATAATGTGCTGCCTCAGCATGTTTGTCAACGGCAGGAGGTTAATGAGGTCCATGTCTTCACTGGAGGTTAATGAGGTCCATGTCTTCACTGGAGGTTAATGAGGTCCATGTCTTCACTGGAGGTTAATGAGGTCCATGTTTTCACTGCTTCTTTCCACATAATTCCTCCTGTGACAGCAGCACAAATGTGTCCTTGTTACAGCAAACTAAAGTGAAACTTCTGCAGTGGCTAAATATGTTTGTATTGCACTTGTCTAGTGAGTTCCTACTGTAAATGGCTCAGAAATCCATTATTTTATTTAGTAGTTTTATTGTGTGTAAAGTGGAGTTGGAACACAGTCATTCAGCCTCTGGAGTCTTGCTTCAGTTCAGAGAATTGCTCCTCTCTCTTTCCCTCTTAGTTTGTCATGCAGGGGATTCAGTAATGATGCAGTTAATGGTCTGGTTCGGATGGCCGATGCTGTGAGCTTCATCAAACATGTCGTCCGTTAGGCCCAAGCTACACACCCACCCGGGGTGGACGTGATGTCACAGCCCCCACCGACCAATCATCTGCTACGCTCCACATTATAATAAAGACGGATGTGTTTGTGGACATGGACCTCTTCTCTCATTAGAGTGATTTATAGTCTCTCTGCTTTCAGGAAACCAGACGAATCCTTTTGCAATTTATCCAGCTCTAATTAACTACTCGTAATTAAACACCGTAACCGTTTTCCCTCTCCGGTCTCCTATGCTCACCTGCAATGCAAATGTTCAGTGTTTAATGTTTGCCTGGTGGCCTGTCGTTAGTAAAGTGATGTAAGGAGCAGCAGGTGAAATGATGGTGAATGTGTCCTCCTCCTCCTCGCGGTTCCTTCCTAATGATGTGATTTATTACAGCTGCGTTTTGTCCCCGTCTGACAGCCACCTTATGGTCCTTGTCTCAATGTTAAACTGTACAGGACAAGAGCTCCATCTAGAACATTCATTAAATGTATGGAGGTGACTGAACTGTATCTGTGACCTGTGCAGAGAGAGAGAGAGAG
Organism: Gymnoscopelus braueri; assembly: GCF_963280865.1. Lineage (NCBI taxonomy): Eukaryota > Metazoa > Chordata > Actinopteri > Myctophiformes > Myctophidae > Gymnoscopelus > Gymnoscopelus braueri. The sequence goes on from NC_137609.1 coordinate 52,928,324, forward strand.
AGAGAGAGAGAGAGAGAGAGAGAGAGAGAGAGAGAGAGAGAGAGAGAGAGAGAGAGAGAGAGAGAGAGAGAGAGAGAGAGAGAGAGAGAGAGAGAGAGAGAGAGAGAGAGAGAGAGAGAGAGAGAGAGGAGAGAGAGAGAGAGAGAGAATTAAAGGGATTATAGGCGATTCAGAGATAAACAAAGCAAAAAACTCCTGCAGTTCGTTTCCCCGACCACCAGGGGGTGTCGCAGGGAGGACTTCCATAGAGTTAAGTAGGCTTCTAAACGGGCCATGCCGAATATGGGTTGCTTTACTCGGATACAATTCAAGGAACTGCCCACCCCTGCCGGTTCTCAGAATTTTTATTTTTAAATAGGCTCTTTCATGACAAATTGACCACATATATGAAGTTAAACAGCTAAATTCTATCCAAACGCTATCTGAAAAGTAAATTATGTGCCTCCAAAACGAAGTTTGAGAGCGTTTTCAAACCGAAAGTAAAAAGTTCACACGGGCACGGACGCGCACGGATGCGCACATGCGTGCGTGAATTTACGTACCGGATACCCGGATGTGTAACCTAAATAGTAGGGAAAATACGGATTTCAGAAAGAGGAGTGTTTTTCAATGCAGGAAAACACCCCAGCATCATTATATAGTGGCTGATAGAGGGGAAAAAATGCAAAATATATATATAGAGGTATTTTTCAAATTTAGGCTTAATGTTGCCTACTATACCTTTAACACTTTATGAGGCAGTGAAATCTATGAATGGGTGGAGAGATCAGGCTTCGGTGTGTATTTGTGCAAATGATGACCTTGGCTACAATGTTAATCATCCTTATGTTAATACTCATAAAGTCATAAAGGCAATGTCACTGTGTGCAGGGTTCTCCAGCACAGTGAACATGCCCTTTAAATATTATTATAATATATCAATTTATAAAAAAAAATATATATATATATTTAAAATGTATTTAAATATTGCATAAAGTCATTGTCACTGTATGTATAACATTTGATATAACATTTTAAAATCTTCTTTTAAACATAATTAAATATTGTTATGATTATTATTATGTATAACATTATTAAATCTCGTGTTAATAATCATAAAGTTCACTCAATCCACCGTGGTGCTTTGTTGAGCGTCTACTCTATTCGAACACAATTGGCCCGTGTTTGGGGGAGGGATTCCGGTGGGGAGGGTGATAATTAAATGATATTATTATGTATAACATTATTACATTTTTTGCTTATAATCATAAAGTCAGTGACAGTGTGTGCAGGTTCATCTCCAGCACAGTGAACATGATCATTAAATATTATTATAATACATAATATGATTGAATATTGTGTTAATAATCATAAAGTCAGGTTCATCTCCAGCACAGTGAACATGGTCATTAAATATTATTATAATACATAATATGATTGAATATTGTGTTAATAATCATAAAGTCAGGTTCATCTCCAGCCCAGTGAACATGATCATTAAATATTATTATAATATATAATATGATTGAATATTGTGTTAATGAGGTCCATGTCTTCACTGAATCAGAATCAGAATCAGAATCAGTTTTATTGTCACATCACAGGTTTACAAGGTAAAAAAGTGGGTGAAATTCTTTTTTGTACATCGTTCCCATCGCAACGTTAGTTTCCATAGAAAGAAGAGGGGGGGGGGGGAGAAGAAGAGGGTGGGGGGCAGGTGGGAAGGAGATCAAAACAAGAGAGCAACAGAAGGCCAGACAAGTTATCTACATATTTACAAATTACCTGAGATAATAAAAAAAAACTAAAAAAACTAAACTAAGGTGCCTGAGCATAGCAGCAATGTATTGTATACTGTGCATGTTATACTTATACTGTGCATGATAGACAATGGACGTTAAGGTGCTTAGAGGAAAAGGAGCACAATAAAAAAAGACCAAAAAAAAGTCAGTGCGTTATACAAGGGATTAAGGTGCAAAAGGTCAGTGCGTGTCCTCCTAGAGTGGACTGACCCTAGTATAATCCGCAAGTAGCTCCATGAGGGAGTGCAACAAAAAGTCATTTGTACCTGGTGTAGTCCACAGGTGTGTCCGAGGGGGGGCTAAAGTCCAAGTCATTGTCCCTGGTATAATCCACAGGTGTGTTCAGGAAGAGCCAGAAAAGTCTGCGCCGCCTGCTGTCAGGCTGCTGAACTCATCCAGGCTTATGCCCCATTCAGCATTCTGACAGCAGCTGGATTGAAACTACACCAAAACCTGGTGGTGGAACTCTTGATACTGCGGTAGAGCCCCTTGCCCGGTCGCGGTCGTTGTAGGGGGTTGAACAGTCTGTGACTTGGGTGGTGCTTGTCCTTGATGATGCGCTTGGCTTTGACCACGCACCGCTTTTTGTACAGTTCCTGGAGCGCTGGGAGCTCGATTCCCATTATCCGCTCTGCCGATCGCACTACTCGTTGTAGGCTGATCTTTTCTCGGGCAGTGCAGTTCCCGTACCAGGCCGTGACACAGCCTGTTAGGATGCCTTCAACAGAACTGTTGTAGTACAGCCCTCGATGCGACGTCTACTCCGAGCTTCTTCAGGCGGCGGAGCCAGTACAGTCGCTGCTGAGCCTTTTTCCTCACGTGTGTGGAGTGCGTCTCCCATTTGAGGTCCTCCTCGATGTGTACTCCGAGGAACTTGAACTCGCTGACCCTTTCCACTGCAGCACCGTCGATGAGGATGGGCGCATGGTCTCTCCGCGGCCTCCTGAAGTCCACGATCAGTTCTTTGGTCTTGTCGACGTTAAGAGAGAGGTTGTTCTCCCGGCACCAGTGTGCCAGTGATTTGATCTCCTCTCTGTAGTCAGACTCGTCATTGTTGACGATTCGGCCTATCACTGTCGTGTCGTCCGCGTACTTTATGATGGTGTTGGAGACATGTGTGGCTATGCAGTCATACGTGTACAGGGAGTAGAGGAGAGGGCTCAGCACGCATCCCTGGGGTGCTCCGGTGTTGAGGTCAGGGGGTCGGATGTGATGCTGCCCATTCTCACCACCTGATGTCGGTTGGACAAGAAGTCCTGTATCCAGTCGCACATGCTTGGGTGTAGCCCTAGGTGTCTGAGCTTTTTGTCAAGTATTGCTGGGACAATGGTGTTGAATGCTGAGCTGTAGTCCACGAACAGCATACGTACATATTTGTCCTTCAGCAGCTTGTTGTCCATGTGCGAGAGGACGGTGTGGAGAGCCATGCAATAGCGTCGTCGGTGGATCTGTTTTTGCGGTATGCATACTGCCACGGATCCAGCGAGGCAGGTAGCGTGGAGCTGATGTATTCCCTCACCAGTTTCTTGAAACACTTGCTGACGATCGGGGTGAGAGCAACAGGTCTCCAGTCGTTCAGGCATGTCACTTTGGCCTTTTTGGGAATGGGCACAATGGTTGACATTTTGAACCCTGCAGGGACCACAGCCAGGGAGAGGGAGAGGTTAAAGATGTCAGCGAAGACACCCGCCAGCTGGTCTGCACATGTCTTAAGGACCCGGCCTGGAATCCCATCAGGTCGGCTGCCTTGTGGATGTTGACCCGTGTGAAGGCTGTACGCACTTCTCTCTCCGAGATGGTTAGAGGGTTCTCCTCTGCTGGTGCTGCTGATGGCCCCGCTTGGCTGCCGCGGTTGGAGCTGATCTCAAACCGGCCGTAGAAAGTGTTCAGTTCGTTGGGGAGGGAGGCAGGCGGGTTCACCTCGCTTCTGGTTCTTGTTTTGCAGTCTGTCAAGGTGTGTACTGCCTGCCATGTGCTCCTGATGTCGCCATTGCTGAGTTTGTCTTGCATCTTTTTTGTGTAGGCCTTTTTCGCCTTCCTGATGGCGCTGTTTAGGGCTGGAGGTTAATGAGGTCCATGTCTTCACTGGAGGTTAATGAGGTCCATGTCTTCACTGGAGGTTAATGAGATCCATGTCTTCACTGGAGGTTAATGAGGTCCATGTCTTCACTGGAGGTTAATGAGGTCCATGTTTTCACTGCTTCTTTCCACATAATTCCTCCTGTGACAGCAGAACAAATGCAACCTTGTTACAGCAAACTAAAGTGAAACTTCTGCAGTGGCTAAATATGTTTGTATTGCACTTGTCTAGTGAGTTCCTACTGTAAATGGCTCAGAAATCCATTATTTTATTTAGTAGTTTTATTGTGTGTAAAGTGGAGTTGGAACACAGTCATTCAGCCTCTGGAGTCTTGCTTCAGTTCAGAGAATTGCTCCTCTCTCTTTCCCTCTTAGTTTGTCATGCAGGGATTCAGTAATGATGCAGTTAATGGTCTGGTTCGGATGGCCGATGCTGTGAGCTTCATCAACATGTCGTCCGTTAGGCCCACGCTACACACCCACCCGGGTGGACGTGATGTCACAGCCCCCACCGACCAATCATCTGCTACGCTCCACATTATAATAAAGACGGATGTGTT
>NC_137609.1:52932943-52937943 GCF_963280865.1 Gymnoscopelus braueri
GTTCTCCTCTTTCTTACGGGATATTTGACAATTTGGCCAATTTGGTATTAAAGAAGGTCTTAAAAGTAATTCAATCTCAACTTTATAAATGTGCAGATACCCTGTTTACACTTATACTGTATGTTGGTTTGTTTACTGTCGAGTGAGAAAACAACGTTGCACATTAAGCTAATCAGAAATAGCAGATCTACAAGCTCATAGCGCGGCACTCGCCGCTATGACCTTGTATATCTGCTATTTTTTTAAAAGCCAATGTATAAAACAATGGTTAAAGTGGTTTACGCAGATGCGTTCAAGTGGTTACGCAGATGCGTTCCCGGTTTCAATGGGACCTTTTCAGGCCAGGGACCCCCAAACTTATGGGGTGATGGAGCAGGGACCCCCTACCTCGTAGGGTAGGGGGGTAGGCTACCATATATATCGTATATTTATGTATAAAATTGTGTTTTATATAAATAAACATGAAAAAATGGTCCTACTCACAGGTTGACCCAGTAAAAAAAGAGGAAAACAATCATGAATTGTAGCCTAATGCAGGTGTAAGACCATGGTGTTTGTATTGTGTTATAGGTATAATGCATAGTTTTTCTATGCATTTTGGGGGTTTTGGGGGGGTTGACCCCCTAAAAAAAAGGATAGGAGTCCCTTATTTTAATCTCTGGGAGTTGGCAACCCTAACCTTGCCATACCTTAGCTTTTGCTGAACTGACAGCACTGACCTTTCTCTACAAAATATGTATAAACATACCATGTTATTGTGCATTCAATACTAAGATATTAAAATATGTCATGTTATGTTTAAAGAAAAATTACATTTTTGAAAAAAATAAAAAATAAAAAAAACGTTTTTAAAGTTTATAAAAACAAAAATATTTTTAATCAAACAACAATTTCGCGGACCCCCTGCAGTACCTCCGCGGACCCCTAGGGGTCGCGGACCCCCTGTTGAAGACCTCTGGGTTAATAGATTGTGTGGGGTTGCGGTGTTGGATATTTCACTTGGCAGGTTTGCAAAGCAAAGCGGAGAGAGAGAGAGAGCAGCTTGTGTCAACAGTATTTCATGACTGCAGGATGTGGGGTGTGATGGTGATGATGTGGCCTTTTGAAAATGTCTGACCTTTACCGACATCACCCCCGCCGGACAACTGTCCGACTGGACTCCTCATTCACCGGTGACATTTATATGTACTATTATTCATTTCGAATTTTATGTCTCACCTCCGCCGCCTGTCCCGGGGATTCGGTCCAGCCCTGAGAAGCAGGAAGGTATCCCAGTGTGTACAGTGGTTTACAACTTAGTGCTTAGTTCTAGTGGTGGAAAGAAATGTTTTACTTTACTAGAGTATTTCCACTATATATATCCACTATATTATAAAACATACATGAACCACTTTAGCCCTATTTTATACATAGGCTATTTGAAAATAGGCGATCTACAAGCTCACAACGCGTCGCATTGCGACGCGTTGTGAGCTTGTAGATCGGCTATTTTCAAACATTAGGTGTAAACATTAGTACTTTTACTTTTGGTACTTTAAGTATATTTTGATGCCAATACTTTTGTACTTTACTACTTTTTAAGCCAAGCCATCCAGGATCCTGGTGATTCATGACCATAAAACGTAATTATGTGGAGAAATAAAAAGCAAAACAAAGGGTAGCCTCTTTATTTAATATAGTATATCATTATAATTGAATATATATATATATATATATATATATATATATATATATATATATATATATATATATATATATATATATATATATATATATATATATATATATATATATATATAATTATTTTTCACAGAATCAAATGTGTTATGGTCATGATTCTTACCAGGATCCTGAATGGCTCGATTTTAGGCTTAAATTAATTGATATAAATATTTTTGGAAATCTCTATGGGGAAACATAATGGGGTCTGCAACGATGAAACCAGAAAATGTCCGCCACTGCTATGCCCTATTGTGGCTGTGGGTCAGTGGTGGAAGGTAACTAAGTACATTTACTTAAATACTGTACTTAAGTACAATTTTGAGGTATTTGTACTTTACTGGAGAATTTCCCATTTCCGATACTTTTACTTCTACTCCACTGCATCTCAGAGGCAAATATTATACTTTTACTCCACTACAATTATTTGAAAACTTTAGTTACTAGTTACTTTTCAGATATAAATTATGATATTATGAAACATACATTAACAACAGCTTTAGCCCTATTTTATACCTAGGCTATTTTCAAACATTTTAGTACTTTTACTTTTGGTACTTTAAGTACATTTTGATGCCAATACTTCTGTACTTTTACTCAAGTACATTTTGAATTCTGGACTTTTACTTGTAACAGAGTATTTTTTATATTGCAGTATTGGTACTTTTGCTTAAGTAAAACATTTGAGTACTTTTTCCACTGGCTGTGGGTGTCACTCACTTTGGAGAAGTAGTTAGTCAGGTATGGTTATTGAGGGCAGAGTCCTTTAACTATCTTAAAAAACAATCCCATTGTTAATTGTTTAACCCTGTCTCCTACCCTGAGCCATCCCAGACAAGCTAAATGTGTTGGAATTTAGGCCGAGAAGTCACTTTGTTTTGGGAGGTCTGAAGCTTAGCTTTTTAGTGACATTGAGCTGTTGGAGAACCAAGAAACTAGTTGTAGCCCTAGTTCACCCTTCCTCCTCCCTGAATCTGGTTCTTACGCCCACGTACAATGGAGTAGTGTTCAGACTCCTGTGTGTGCGCGCGCGCGCATTTGTGTGTGTGTGTGTGTGTGTGTGTGTGCGTGCGTGCGCGTGTACGTGTGTGTGTGTGTGTGTGTGCGTGCGTGCGCGTGTACGTGTGTGTGTGTGTGTCAGGGGTGGAAAAAGTACTCAAATGTTTTACTTTAGTAAAAGTATCAATACTGCAATGTAGAGGTACTCTGTTACAAGTAAAAGTCCGGAATTCTAAATTTACTTGAATAAAAGTACAAAGGTATTGGTATAAATATTTACCAAAAATGTATTCAAATGTTTGAAAATAGCAGATCTCGAAGCTCACAAGCTTGTGAGCTTCGAGTAGATCGGCTATTTTCTAATAGCCTAGGTATATAATACGGCTAAAGTGGTTAATGTATGTTTCATAATATCATAATTGATATCTGAAAAGTAACTAGTAACTAAAGTTTTCAAATTATTGTAGTGGAGTAAAAGTACAATATTTGCCTCTTAGATGTAGTGGAGTAAAAGTAAAAGTACTGATAATTTAAAATGCTCCAGTAAAGTAAAAATGTTACTTAAGTACAGTACTTGAGTAAATGCAGTTAGTTACTTTACACCACTGGTGTGTGTGTGTGTGTGTGTGTACACGTGTGTGTGTGTGTGTGTGTGTGTGTGTGTGTGTGTGTGTGTGTGTGTACGTGTGCGTGTGTGTGTGTGTGTGTTTGCTCAGCTGTGTCCTACTGCGTGACTTTACTACACACCTTACACCATGTGACAGGTCATATAGCTGCTGTAAATCGTCTCTGTCGGGTGGAAACCTCATATGTCCAAAAACTGGTACTTCTCACAATTCATATTCACAAATAGCAAAAGTAGCAGATCTACAAGCTCGAAACGCGTCGCTTCGCGCCGCGTTTCGAGCTTGTAGATCTGTTACTGTGATGCTTTTGTGTGACACTGCATGTATAGATGGGTTTTCCGCGCGACGTCATCACAGAGCAGAGTGTGCAATCTGCGCATGCCTTGGGTAGAACGAACCGGAAGCGCCCTTCACTCTGTTATTGTGTTCGGGATTTAGATAGGCATAATGCTGCTATTATAGGCATAATAGGCATAATGCTGCTATTATATACAAACAGATCCAACTTCCGACAAATCATTTTTATTGAGTAAAGAAGATATTACAAACTGCATAATTTAATCTACTTTCAATAAACCCGGTGAAGACCATTTATTTTATGAATGTACATTTGACTAGAGCTGCTGCGGGTAATAGCGCCCTCTATAGGCTCACCCCTCCACTGCGCGCGCATCATCCTCTCATGTTTACAAACAGGAAACCCATCTATAGGATCAAGTATGGCGTTAATTTCTGAACAAAAACACAAAACATGGAGTTGAGAGGTTTCAGCCCGACGGCAACAAAATCTATAATATATCGATACAGGGATTACGGTTACTCCAGTCGTGTACTCTCTCTCTGTCTGACCTACACGTTGTACAAATAAACACACTGCAGCCATTAGTAGTCTAAATGTCACCGGTGTGTCATGAAAGTGTCTATAAGTGAGTGATGGGCGTGGCCAAATCCGCCATTGTCTCTGCGGCGCATTAGACACACAGGTGTTTTGTTTGTGAGACAGATATCGCGTACAGCAGCGGCTCTCAAAGTGTGTGTGTGTGTGTGTGTGTGTGTGTGTGTGTGTGTGTGTGTGTGGGGGGGCGGGGGGGGGGGGGGGGGGTGACATAGCATCAAATTCAGTTCAGATGGGGGGTCTGCGGCCAAATACATATTAATTTGGGGGGTCCTTGACATGAAAATGTTTGAGAACCACTGGTTTAAAACAACGTTAGGAAGGAGGCCCAAATAAGCAACTTCACTTTACAGAAAAGTCCCTCCCCCTCCCGAACAACTACCGATATTTACAAGCGAAAAACTTGTCGCTTATAATAGTAGTAGTAAAAAGCTTTTTGGTCCATTTAAAAGAACAGATACACATTTACATAACAAGTCCACTCATGCTGTGGAAGGTGTAGGCTGAAGCCGAGGCTTATTTTGCCCACCCTTTTTGAAGCGGACATGGCAACACGTGGTGCGTTGAGGTTCTCGTACCCAGCATTGGTCGGGTTATTGCGTGGGATAATAGGCTCTCTCTCCCCCTCTCTGTCCTCTCTCTCTCTCTCTCTCTCTCTCTCTCTCTCTCTCTCTCTCTCTCTCTCTCTCTGCACCCTCCCTCTGTGTCTCCTTTTCATCTACATCCTGCCTCACCTTAATACATAGAGTAGGAACTGTGCC
>NC_137609.1:52947943-52957943 GCF_963280865.1 Gymnoscopelus braueri
GAATAAAAATGTCAAAAACAGCATGATGAAATATCCTCTCTAAGACAGCTTGCCTACACGCATTTGAAATCAGCTTCAAATATGTTTTGATCTTCCTTTGCTTCCACTTTGAACAGCCATGGGTGAGACGTCCCTGACATGATGTGTTTAAATCACACGTCGTCCTGCTTCAGAGATCTAAAACATCTTCATTAATCTCCTCATAACATATTATACACATTAATATTCATTAGTCTCCTCACAATGTTATGCACATTAATATTCATAGCATAATGCATATTCATATATTCATAACGTTAATATTCTCCAGGACACTTTGACAACATGCATGTCTCTGTGCTGGTGACAGACATTGGTTATGGCAGGACTCGAACGTGTGACCTTTCTGCTGTTGCGCCTCCACAGGGTGGTCCGAGACTCGGGTGGTCTCAGCTGATGTCACTAAAAGCTGGATTGTGATTGGTTGTTGGTTGGTTGAGCTTTCTATGAGGGCACCTTTGCAGTGGTGTACAGTAACTAAGTACATGTACTCAAGTACTGTACTTAAGTACAATTTTGAGATACTTTTACTTTACTGGCGTATATCCAATTTTCTATACTTTTACTTCTACTCCACTACACCTCAGAGACAAATATTGTACTTTTACTCCAGTACAATTATTTAAAAACTTTAGTCACTAGTTACTTTGTAGGTTTAGATTATTATTACAAAACATACATTAACCACTTAAGCCCTATTTAAACTTTGGCTATTTGAAAATAGCCGATCTACAAGCTCACAATGCGTTGCGATGCGATGCATTGTGACCTTGTAGATCTGCTATTTTCAAAAGATTTGTATACATTTGAAAACTTGTGAAATGGCACATTCTGCATAATGAGTACTTTTACTTTTGTACTTAAAGTATGTTTTGATACCAATATACTTTTGTGCTTTTACACTTTTACTCAAGTAAATTTGGATTATCTGACTTTTACTTGTAACAGAGTATTCCTACGTTGCAGTATTGATACTTTTACTTGAGTAAAACAATTGACTACTTGTTCCACCACTGCACCAATGTGTCAGCTGTGGTAAAAGTATGTGAGAATTTATCCCAGTAACTTATGTCGTGTTCTTCAGAGCAAGGCAGCTGCTTGAGTGTCCATAGTGTTATCTGCAGTGGTGGAAAAAGTACTTAAATTCTTTACTTAAGTAAAAGTACCAATACTGCAATAGGAAAATACTTTACTTTGTAAAAGTACAAAAGTATTGGCATCAAAATGTACTTAAAGTGCCAAAAGTAAAAGTACTAAATATTTGAAAATAGCAGATCTACAAGCTCACAACGCGTCGCGATGCGACGCGTTGTGAGCTTGTAGATCGGCTATTTTCAAATAGCTTAGGTATAAAATAGGGCTAAAGTGGTTAATGTATGTTTCATAATATCGTAATTTATATCTGAAAAGTAACTAGTAACTAAAGATTTCAAATAATTGTAGTGGAGTAAAAGCACAATATTTGCCTCTGAGATGTAGTGGAGTAGAAGTAAAAGTGTTGGAAATTGGAAATACTCAAGTAAAGTACAAATACCTCAAATTGTACTTAAAGTACAGTACTTAAGTAAATGTACTTCGTTACTTTCCACCACTGGTTATCTGTGAGCTTGAAGTGGCTGTGATGAAATGAAAAGGCGGGGGTTCAAGCCCAGGCCAGCATCTAAACCTCTACACCAGCCGACTGTCCTCACTCTACACCAACCCACTGACTGTCCTCACTCTTCATCTGCTGGCATTGTGCCCTTGGGCAAGGCATGCTGACACATGCCAGCGAAGTGCATGTAACTGAGTGGAAGTGAAGCAGCTTGTCTCTAACTCGGTGCAGCATGTTCGGGGCGGCCATAGCTGAGTGGTTAGTGAGCCCGCCTAGGGAACCAGCTGGCCCTGGTTGCCCCAGGTTCGATTCCAGGCTATCCCAGCATATGTGCCGATGATATGAAATTTGTCCCTGAGCAAGACTCTTAACCCCAATTGCTCACAGGTTCTCATTGGAAACAAGACCGCAAGGACTTTCATGAACGACCTGTTAAAAGGAATTATCCTTTATGTTCACTGTTTGAAGGCACCTTGTGGACAGTAACGTTCAGCTGGTGTTCCAGGTCTAACTTCTTTGACTACCGTTAATCCTCTAATAGTGACCCGGGCTTTTATTTGTTTCAACTGTATAGCGGGTACCAGGTTTTTATTGAAAGGAGGCATATATAAGAGAGAGGCCTATATTTCTATTTTTCGAAGAAAGGCTTGCATTATATTATTATTGTATTGTTGTGTACAAAAAGAGGCTTGTATTGGAAGAGAGGTTTTTAATCGCTTGTTTCAACAACGCCCCCCCCCGGTCATATAGAGACCCGGTTTTTAATTGAATAGAGGCCACTATTAGAGGATTTACGGTATGTAGAATGAAAGCCAGCAGTGTTCTGGGTCGGACATCGGAAACGGTTCCAAAAGTGATGGAACCGGTTCCTCAATGTTAGATCCGATTCCTCCGGTTCCTTCTGGTTCCGGGTCACGATTAGGGATGGCCAACCGGTAACCGTTACCCGTTAACCGTTAATAAATTGGCAACCGGTTAACACTAACGGCTAATGGCAAACCGTCAGTTGCACTGACCCAATGAACACTTTTTTTGATCTGAATGACTGAGAGACTGTCTGTCTGTTTGGATCATTCACCACCTTGTTTTTACTAACTGACATATTGATGTTTTTGTCTGGGTTCCTAAATGAATGACTGACTGACTGACTGACTGACTGACTGACTGACTGACTGACTGAGTGGAATGGACTGCCGGCCATAGTCCATAGTCACACGGCGGCCATTTTGGAATTTAACATTGCGTTGCTGTGGCAACTGGGGTGGCATTTCATTGACTTAATGGCAATATGGCCGCCGTGTGAATATGGTCTATAGCTGCCTTTCTGAGACGCTTACTGATCATATCGATTGACGACTGGCTAACTGATAATATTGATTAATGACTGGCTAGCTGATCATGTTGATTAATGACTGGCTATCTGATCATATTGATCGAGCACTGGCTTACTGATCTTACCAGCTCAGTGGGCTTGTGGTTAGAGTTTGGGGGGTTCAATCATGTAAAAAAGATTGCCTGAAATTGCTGCGACGCTTTGTGAGCTTGTAGATCGGCTATTTTCAGAGCGCAACACCCGAGCACGACCAAACATTTAAAAAAAAAGTGTGTGCATGTGTTCACGACAACGCAGCCAACGTTGTGGCTGCTAATCGCCCTGAACGGGTGAACTGCGACTCAGTTCCGTGTTTTGAACATACACTGCAATTGACAATCAACGATGGATTTAGCCTGTTTTCGCTGCAGCAGGTTGGCTAGTCAGGCACTTTAACCACAGCACCGGTGCATGCAAGGTACATTATTTTTAATGTGTAAATAGCGCATTATATTATGCTGGGGGAAAACGGTGTATTTAAAAATATATTGTTAAATAGCGCTTTTTCGAACACATTTCCTTAACGGTTAATGATTAATTAATCGGTAAGGCCTAACGGCAACCGGTTAAGAACATGTCTCCATTTGGCCGTCCCTATAGTCACGATTATGACATTTTGCTTGACGATTAATTGTCACTCAAATTATTGCGATTAACAATTTAATTGTGTGGCTTTTAGGCCTTGTAAACAGAAGTTTAGCATGGGGGCAGATATGGCAAAAAAACTTAAATACACAAAGAAACGCCTGACAATGACCGATACCAACAATAATCAAAATCAATAATGCACGAAAAATCGATAATGCCTCGTATTATGGCCAAAATACGGCATATTTAAAATGTTATACTCAAAATCTGTTACAAAACAGATCTACAAGCTCACAACGCATAGCCATGCGTTGTGAGCTTGTAGATCTGCTATTTCCACTATTTCTGAAACATTTTCAAAATGTACAGCATGACTACTTTTCAACACGATTATGACGATTATGCAAAAAATAATTGCGATTATCTCAAATAATTGGATTAGGCGATTATTATGTAATAATTGTGACAGGTCTATCTGGATCCCGACCCTAAGCCTGATGCTCTGTAATAACGCTCAAGCAGATCAACAGTAGCGGTGGAGAGGAGGGTCTGTGGGGTCTGTGGAGAGGAGGGTCTGTGGAGAGGAGGGTCTGTGGAGAGGAGGGTCTGTGGAGAGGAGGGTCTGTGGTGAGGAGGGTCTGTGGAGAGGAGGGTCTGTGGAGAGGAGGGTCTGTGGAGAGGAGGGTCTGTGGAGAGGAGGGTCTGTGGAGAGGAGGGTCTGTGGAGAGGAGGGTCTGTGGAGAGGAGGGTCTGGCATCCTACAAATGAACATCAGAGGTTTTCTGCAGACCGGAGGTGACATGTTATCAGTCAGCTGGACTGTAAGCAACGGCACTGTACTGCACAGTGATCATTACTGTATGCTCTCTCTCTCTCTCTCTCTCTCTCTCTATCTCTCAGTATTGGTCAGTCTTCAGCGTTGTGGTCTTAATGAGCAGCAGAGCTCAAAGTGATTGATGGTCAATACCAGAGGAACCATACAGCTGAGACTAAGAATGTCTCAGCCGTTGTATCAGAATGGACGGGGTTTCTAAGTGAACGGAATCGAGTTGCATGTTGAATTGAATTGAATCTGTATGCTCTGCCTCTCTCGCTGGCTGGTGTGGGGGAAGTTCTCATTAGGGCTGATTAATTAATGACACGGACATAAAGCCAGTTTTCCTCCAGCGCTGTGTTGCGGTAGCCGTGCAGAATCCCAGGTGTAGGAATGAAGTATGAATTCAGAATCAGAAGGTTTACAGGTGCAAACGCAATGGGTGAAATTCCTTGTTCTGGTGCAACATCCATCAACTCTGCCACTTACAGTAAGCAAGGTAAACACATACATCAAATGCATAGAGACAGTGTAGTGCCTCTGTAATCTAGGATCACAGGTAAACCAATAACCTATAGCATAAGTCTAAACAATATAATGAATCATCTGTACATTGAAACTATACAAACTATAGGATGCCAGGTCAACAAACAAACCTCAACCAATCCACATGGTAAGCATCATGAGGAAGAGTAGATGTCCAAGGCTGGCCTTGTGACCTTAGGTGACCTTATGAAGAAAGGGAGTTCCAATCTTCCGCACATCAACCAGGTCACGGTTTGTCAGGTCCGGTTCATCACAGGAGCAGAACAATGGAGACAGAACAAAGGAAGACACACCCGAGCAGCAGCAGATTAACTTACTGCCTTTTTTTATTACGGTGCAAAATACAAGTGGGGAAACCGTTTGAAACATTGTCCCACTTTACTTTGAACCTTCATAAAAAAAAGGCATTAAGTTTATCCGTGTTGTTCCCAGTGCCTTATTCCCTTCTTCTGAAGTATGAATTATGTCAGATAAATTCTGTCTCTGCGTTTAAAATGAATAAAGAAACAAGCTCTGGCATTTCCCAACACACCAACAATCTTTCACATCAATAACATGTTGTGGAGAGGGATCTCCCCAACATTTTTAATGATGTGAAAGATTGTTGGTGCGTTCATAGAAAATTCACATAGCGATCACAATCTCTGGCAAAGCAATACAATGTAATTTATTGTCAGATTCCTGCAGTCACACTTCTATCTAGACTAGAGATTTTTATTGGGAAACAACGAGAAAAACAAGGTGGACCCTACCAGAGCCCGGTTACATGTCGGCTTTCCGACATGTCGCCTTTCCGACGGTTACTAACCCTATACCTAACCCTAACCCTAACCCTAACCGCACGCGGAAGCCACTAGTCGGAGTAGTGAGATGTCGGAATGGAAGGAGCACCCCCCAGAGCCCGGCACGGGCCGATTTGTCTGTCCCAAAATGAATCGATTGTAACCGCTATCAGTTGTAATCAACGCCTTGTCTGTGAGAGGAAAAAGTCGTTGATTGATCCAGTCTTACTGGAACATTACCTGTTTTCACACCTCAGACCAGTTCTCCCAGTTGTCTATTGTGCATAAATTGGAATGCGGCCCAGAGTGAATCCAGCCCACCTCCAAGCAGTGTTGATTCCGTCGACTAAAACTATGACGAAAAATGTTCGTCGACTACCTTTGCTTTTTCCACTGACAAAAACGAAATAAAAACTAAGTTATGATGACTAAAACTAAGACTAAATATATTGACAATTTCGTCAACAAATAAAAACTAGACTAAAATGTTAGTGAGGGATCTAGTGGAGAAGAGATCCAGTAGAACTAAAAGACAAGTCATTTTATGTTTGGTTGAGCTCAGGGTGTTGCGCTCTGAAAATAGCAGATCTACAAGCTCACAACGCGTCGCAGCGCGACGCGTTGTGAGCTTGTAGATCTGCTATTTTCAGCATGCAACCAAGTGTAAAAAAACCAAGTGTAAAATCAGCTATATTACGACGCCATCCAGGCACCGCCAAATTAAAGTTCAGTCGACTAAATCAACTGTAGATTTAGTCGACTATAATCTTATGACATTTAGTCGACTAAAACTAGACTAACAGTAAAACATGTCAGATGACTAAAGTATAGCCTCGATCTCCAGGCTTTTATTGCTTAGTTTTGCTAAAAAATAAAAGCCTGGCCCAACGATAGCCCGTACTGGGTATGAGGAAGTGTTTCACTTCCCAACCAACCAGAGTGCAGTGGGCGTCGCTCGTAATGTTGTGTTAACGGGGCGGGGGTTGACGGACAGATCGGTGAACCAATGGGATCAGCCGCAGTTTCTCGCCGGCTCTTTACACCCGCCCCTTTATACACGAAATCAGGAGGGTTGCAGCAGGCTAACTAAAGTATGACTAAAACTGAATACAAATTTGCTGTCAAAATCAACCCTGCCTCCAAGTCTCCATTCAGTCTCTTTCTCTTCTCTGATAAAACGTTGAAAGCTTGAAAAAAAAAGAGTTTTATCTTGTGTCTGTGTGAAGAAATTCTCTCCATTCTGCTGTGTTCAGATGAAGTAGTAAAGACCCAGAATCAGTGAATCCAGCACTTTAACCTTGAGGGAACGTCTAACCATGGAGTCCTGATCCCAAAGCACAAACCAACACTAATTGGAATTGGACGACTTTTAGGTTTTTTTCTGCTCCAAGACCAACTGTTAGTGGTTTCCAGTTTGTGTACACAGGAGGATTTAAATCCGCCTGGTGAGTCCTCAGGGACTTATTTTTGTCATGTTATGCTTTTATTTCAGAGGGTTCAGTGTAGAGAGACAGGAAACCAAGGGCAGAGAGAGGAGAGACATGTGAGACAAGACGGCTGGGGTTTGAACCCAGGTCCTGGTGTTCACAAGCAGCATTATGGTCTGTGCACTAA
The DNA here is from genome assembly GCF_963280865.1 of Gymnoscopelus braueri. NCBI lineage: Eukaryota > Metazoa > Chordata > Actinopteri > Myctophiformes > Myctophidae > Gymnoscopelus > Gymnoscopelus braueri. The sequence continues at coordinate 52,955,293 of NC_137609.1, forward strand.
CCTCAGGGAAACATTTATGACATGAGGTTGTGGTTCATTTATAAATATGACTCTGAATAAGTTGAGGGGAAAACTGGTGGCTGTTGATAAAGTAATTAAGTCCTATGAGATTAAGAGCAATTAGACAAGGCAGCAGGACTGGACTTAGAGGGCTTTGAACTGGATTTGTGCTTCTGCTTCTGTGAGATCATTTCACTTTATTAGTTTTGCAAAGTGCTGCAGGGGTTTTGCAACAATATATCGGTTTACTCTGAAACTACTGACCCTCCTAAACATTAAACATTTCAAATGTTTACTTCAGAGGAGGTAAGTGTGTGTGTGTGTGTGTGTGTGTGTGTGTGTGTGTGTGTGTGTGTGTGTGTGTGTGTGTGTGTGTGTGTGTGTGTGTGTGTGTGTGCGTGTGCGTGCGTGTGTTGTAGAAGCAGAGAACATCAACTGAAAGTCTGAGATTCAGCAGCAGAGACGCTGTGCTTCTCATTACTGACTCACTTCTTACACTTTATCACTAGAGAGAGAGAGAGAGAGAGAGAGAGAGAGAGAGAGAGAGAGAGAGAGAGAGAGAGAGAGAGAGGCAGACTGAGAGACAGAGAGAATGAATGAAGGAATGAGGGCGAGATTGAGGGGGGAGGAGAGAAATGCCTCAGGAGAGATTAAAAAGAGGATTGAAGGGATAAAAGAGGTGTTTGTTCAGTCACACTTTGTGGTTTGAGAGAGGAGAGGAGTTTCCTCACACAAGGAAGACGTTGACTCACTGCTGGATCCCACGTGGAGTGAGCGCGTGCAGAATCCTGCTCTGTATGCCTGTCAGGGGCCGATCTGGGTCAGGGGCCCCAGATCAGATCTAGGGTCTACATGAGGGGACAGGTGCAGGAGACAGACTTTCCGTCTGTTTTTCTGTCTGTCTGTCTGTCTGTCTGTCTGTCTGTCTGTCTGTCTGTACAGTTTTTACAGTGAAACTCAGCCTGATGCCAGTGTTGCCAAGTCTGCTTATTTTAAGCGACTTTGGGCTTGTTTTTGTCTGTAAAGTCGCCTGTAAATATTGGTAGTTGCGGGTTGCAGTTTTTTGGGGGGCTTGTTTTCTAAAGTGTACTTGTTTAATTGGGCTTGTTGTCTAATGTTGTTTAAACCGGTGGTTCTTAAACATTTTCATGTCAAGGACCCTCAAATTAATATGTATTTGTCCGTGGACCTCCCCATCTGAAAATATTTTGTGCCAGGGACCAATACAGTATGTTTCCAATACAATTCAAGATGCTTTTCTATTTTCAAATAGGTAATGTATATAGCCGGCATATCAGTCACTTTTGTTTTGTAGACCTTGCTGCTTGTTTCTCTCGCAAAATCTGGCAACACAGCCTGATGCAGAGTTGTGTTCATCGTGGGATCTTGTATCAGATACAGCAGACTGTCTGTCTGTCTGTCTGTCTGTCTGTCTGTCTGTCTGTCTGTCTGTACAGCAGACAGCCTGTGGATGTGGAAGGTAAATCTAGTCTATGAAATAATGTCCGAGCACGGAGACGGAGAGTTAATCTTTTAATGTTGGATACTTGTGTCTGTCCCTAGACACTCATTGACACACATCTCTGTGTGTAATGTGTGGATAATGGCTTTGAATACAAGGATTTAAAGGATTCCTCTGAAGCGCGTCTGCTCTGTTGCAGAGTTCTTCTGCCAGCCAGAGTGTTGATCCATCAAGCAATTAGTTTTATTGCTTATTGTTTAGATATTGACATGTTTTTCTGTAGCCTTGTTGAGTTTGTATCTTTCTTTTATTGTAGCAGTGCTTAAATAGTGATATAAATACATGGGAATGTCACGATCATTTAAATGGAAGGCAGCATGTCAAAACAAACAATCTTTAAAAACAGATGGCAGTAATCAACTAGAGTAGACAATGTCAGCAACAAATGTTTTCCCCATTGCAAAGTCACCTTTGTACATAGCCCTGTGTGTGTGTGTGTGTGTGTGTGTGTGTGTGTGTGTGTGTGTGTGTGTGTGTGTGTGTGTGTGTGTGTGTGTGTGTGTGTGTGTGTGTGTGTGTGTGTGTGTGTGTGTGTGTGTGTGTGTGTGTCCCTCTTGCCCATGTGAGCAGAATGTGTGTGTACCTTTAGGTTGTTTGCCTATAGAGCAGGGGTTTTCAACCAGTGGTCCGGGGACCACCAGTGGTCCTTGAGGGGGTTCCAGGGGGTCCCCAGCCAAATGAATAGTTAGCAACCAAATTGACCCTTATGTGTCTGTAACTCTGAGAGTGTACAAATGGAACCAAATGGACCCTAACGGGTCCATTTGGTTCCATTTGTACAAGCTCAGAGTTAAATGGACACTAATGATGATGATACAGTGTAGATTGGGACTCCCAATAAACCTAAATGGTTGAGTCCCTGGCATATCTTTTGAAATGGGGGTCTGTGGGCTAATATGTGTCAATTTGGGGGTCCTTGACGCGAAAACGGTTGAAAACCACTGCTATAGAGTACAGCCCCACTGATGCTATCCCCACTCACCTCTTTAAGGAGGTCTGGGAGTCCATTGGGCCTCGTGTCCACAACATCATAAATAGCAGTCTGGCCTCAGGTGTTGTACCAATATACTTCAAAACAGCAGTTGTGACACCACTAATAAAAAAAAACCAGTCTCGATGCCTCTGTCTT
>NC_137609.1:52962943-52965813 GCF_963280865.1 Gymnoscopelus braueri
TTGTTCCAGGCGTTAGTTGGGACCCTCCGCCATCTCGCACGCACGCTTTGTTTACATGCACTTCCGCGTCGGGGCTTCTACAGCACGAAACGTATAACGCAAGTGGATGGAAGAAATGCAGGCACTCAACGTATAATATTTTAATAAACCTCTGGCACCCAATGTGTTAAGTACAATACTTGAGTACATGTTCTTAGTTACTTTCAACCACTGCTTTGCACCGTGTACCAAAACCAACCCTGTGTAAAAACATGGCACGTGGCAATGAAACGCTTCCTGATCACGATTTATATATTATAAAAAGAAAAGGAAAGAGAAAAAAAGGTGCCTCTGTCAACATTTTATCCTCATCATAACCCGGTTCTGAATTGATTTTCTGTTGAAGACGGTTCTATGGCCTCATGCCTGATCGTCCGCTCAGAGAAACAAATGTTTGTGTGAATGTCCTCCCAGCAGCACGGTAAAAGCTCTGCCCCACCGGCTCCATTGATTTCCTCTCCTTAACCAAGCTGCTCCATTGATCTGTGCAGAAAGAGGGAAGGAGCTGAACCGCTCAGCTCAGCACTGACTGCCTGACCAGTCCACCTCACACAGGGACCTGAGCGGAGATCATAGACTGTAAAAAAGAATGGACAAAGTGACGCCATTGGTTTCTACCTGGACCCTTTTTGAAGCCTGTTTTTCAGCGATTTCAAATCCTTTCTACATCCAGTCCGAAATGCTACCGGAAACATCTGCTATATTGGGAGTGAATAGGAAAACCAGTAGAAACCCTAGAAACATACCGTGCTTTATCGTTAATTTCAAAATGATCATGGTTTTTCACTCTGGGCATTTATTGTTGTATTTACTTGCCACTAAATGAGTTAATTGTAATGAACATGACCCATCAGTGACCTACAGGTGTGTACTGTAGAAACAGTGAACAGTGTTGCCATGTCAGCATTATAAGTGACTTTGGGCTTGTTTTTCTGTAAAGTCGCTTGTAAACATTGGTAGAGGGTTGCAGGTTTTTTTGGGGCTTGTTTCTAACGGGTGGAGCTTATTTAAAAAATGTTTTAAATATACATAACCCTAACCCTATCAAATATATGTTTTGAAAATAGCCTATGGATATACAGTAGGTTTAAAATGCTCATGTGGCCTAGACACTTCTTTTGGGCTTGTTGTCATAGACCTGGTTGCTTATTTCTCTCGCAAAAATCTGGCATCACTGCCAGTGACCTACAGGTGTGTACGTAGCAGCAGTGCTACATTAGCAGAATGCTAATAAAGTCTTGATTCTCCCTGAAGGGAGACACGCAGACTAAAAGGAAAGCTTTATTAGCAGTGCTGCTGCCTCGGCTGTTAAATGATTCAAACTGGCTGCTAGCTCCCATTTAAAAGCATCAATATTTCAGCTCATTCTGTCGGATGTTGGACGATGCTGATGCGTACATTTGACTGTTCTTTTCTTTGTTACGTTTCGTTTTCATCGCCACTATCGACGGGGGATTTGTCGGTCAGTTGGTTACCAGACGATCAGAGATCTCTGTCTAACAATGATCAGGATTTATAAATGGATGGGAGATGCTAGAACGGTGGTGAGAACAGCAGCTAAACTAATCTATATTTTATTACTTTCTTTCTCTTCTTTTTTTGAGAGAGAGAGAGAGAGAGAGAGAGAGAGAGAGAGAGAGAGATTTGACCTGTGTGAATGATGCTTAATTAGCACATTGTCCCTGTGGCGATGAACAGCAAGCAGTCACATGAGGCAAGTGCGTGTGTGTGTGTGTGTGTGTGTGTGTGTGTGTGTGTGTGTGTGTGTGTGTGTGTGCGTGCGCGTGTGCGTGTGTGTGTGGTGCATTTCTATATGGCCTTGATCCAAAGAGAGCCTTGATCCAAAGCTCTTCACAGTGTGCATCACATTCACTCTCATTCACACACACATTCACACAGTGATAGAGGAGGAAACCATGTAAGACACCAACCAGGAGCAGTTCAGTTCAGTGTCTTGCTCAAGGGCACTTCAACACAAAGGCAGGAGGAGCCGGGAATCAAACCGGATGTGTCTAAAACACTGATGCTTCACGTAGAATAACATTAAAGACGGGGTGCCGTGATTTTCAGTGATTCCCCCCCCCCCCCAAAAAAAAAACATAATCATCAGGTATTATGGTTATACTAGGAGGAAGATATGGACACGCCTCCAGTTCATTAAGTATACCTGGTTCTCACCTTAGCACCTCCTCCACCACCTTAGCACCACCCACCTGTCCTAGTCCCTCCTCCTCCTCATGCCCACACCTGTTGTGTTATGATAATGAGGGGGAGGGTATAATTTTACTATGTCACTAAAGGGCTGTTTTTCTATTGGCACGTTTGACCCTCAAGGTTTCAGCCTCCAGGTAGAAACTCAAAATAGTCAGAGAAGACATAAAACACCATAAAAACACCACCAGGGGGCTTAATGACCTCAACCTCATAGACACATGAAAAACAGAAAAAAGTGCAAAACCATGGCACCACCTCTTTAATGAAAAGAACACCTTGTATGTGGAAAATACACTTGATTATTAATGGTTTTCTTTTTTTACTGGAGAGTTTGTATCACAGAGGGAGGTTTGTATGTGTGTGTGAGTGGGATATTGACATTTCCATCGGATAACAGTTTTTCTGTTCTGCCAGTAACACTGCGGACATGCAGTTACACCACAATTGGTTACCTATCGAGGCCATTTTGAGTTTTGACGTCACACATATTGTCGCCCTGGACTGCTCCAGCGCACAGAGCGCATGCGTGCGTACACACAGATTCTGTTGTTATTAGCACACATAGCTGGGACTAGCCTGGGAGAGAGGGCACATCACCGGCCACTGGACACCGTGCC
>NC_137609.1:52966013-52998513 GCF_963280865.1 Gymnoscopelus braueri
CCGGATGCTGTGTCTAAATGATTCTAAATTATTCCAAAATCGCAGATCAATAGAAGCTCATAGCTTGTAGATCTGCTATTTTTGAAAAATCTTGAACATTTTTGCAAATCTTTGATTATATGTATATTTGTAAAGGGAACATTTTTAACTACATACCTTTTGGGGGTCCTTGACATGAACAAGTTTGAGCTGATATAGCAACATATGTTTTTCAGAATTAGACAAAGACATTTGTAGAATCGGCCTCAGGTCTTAATGGATTAATTTTTTTTCTACTGGAGAGAGAGTGTGTGTGTGTGTGTGTGTGTGTGTGTGTGTGTGTGTGTTTTTTCTACTGGAGAGAGAGTGTGTGTGTGTGTGTGTGTGTGTGTGTGTGTGTGTGTGTGTGTGTGTGTGTGTGTGTGTGTGTGTGTGTGTGTGTGTGTGTGTGTGTGTGTGTGTGTGTGTGTGTGTGTGTGTGCGTGTGACATTGGTAACCCTTTTCATCGGCTAACTTTTTTCTTGTTCTGCCAGTAACACTTATTTAACTTATAAGCAGCAACAATGAACAATATCTGTCAATTTTAGTGAAAAGGGGCTTTATTGCCATGAGAAAACATCATGTACAATTGGCTTATTTCCACGCCCTGTTGCCTTACAATGTGAATGTTGCAATGTTTGTTATCGCCGTCGTTGATTGGCTAGGACTGCTCACGTGACGGACATGCATCCAAAATCTACGACAGATACACCACAATTGGTTTACCTACAAACTACGCCATACTGACGCCCCGGACGGCTCCAACGCGCAGAGCGCATGTGTGTGTGTGTGTGTGTGTACACATTCTGTTGTTTATTAGCACACATAGCTTAGCTGGGACTAGCCGGCAACTGGACCCTGTGCCTGCTAACAGCTGCTAACGGAGCAGCGCGCACCGGACCTCTGTGTGTGTGTGTGTGTGTGTGTGTGTGTGTGTGTGTGTGTGTGTGTGTGTGTGTGTGTGTGTGTGTGTGTGTGTGTGTGTGTGTGTGTGTGTGTGTATGTGTGTTCGCTGCCATATACTGTAGCTCCAAACTAAATCCATGTCATCTAACAGGCCTTGAGCAAATACTATTTCCATCCATATTTCCATAAATAAAGTTCCCACAGATGACACCATGATCATACAGATGAGAATGAACGCTCTCCTCTTCATGCTGATGTCCCTCTCTCTTATTATTATTTATGTATTTATTTATTATGGGCTGTTTCAGAGCCCTTAATACAAAATCCCTAACATGCAAAATAGCCATTTACCCAAATGAACATTATACTATATCTTATCATAACCCGCCAGCATAGTAAAACACAATGATGCCCAATCAGGCCAACGCAGAGCAAGCCACCCTGTGTACCTGAGGGCTTTGTATTTGAGGAATAATAGTCTACAGCCTATAGTCTAGGCTATCTATGTGAGGGCCGTGTAGCTGCCCGAGCCTCTAGTATGTTTACAATGCCAAAGTGAAACAAAACAGTCAAACCGAAATAATGCCTGCACAGTTAAAAGGGAATAAAGACATTACATTGCAACTTAGAAAACATTTGCTTACAAAACCATTCAAATTGTGTGCCGTTGCTGTCAAAAATAGTACGTAGCAAAGGTTAGCTTGGGATAAACCTGTGTCATCTGTCTGTCTGTCTCTCTGTCCTCTCCTGTCTCTCTGTCCTCGTCTGTCTGTCTGTCTGTCTGTCTGTCTGTCCTGTCCTTTCTATGTCTTCCATCCTGTGACGTTGGAGCTTACAGCTGCAGCCAGCTGTAAGCTCCTAATCCCTGCTTTAATAAAGCCCTGCACCAGGTCAATGGACCTGACTGACTGACTGACTGACTGACTGACTGAATGACTGACATGCTGATTGATTAGTGATTACAGCAGCCTGTGTGTGTGTGTGTGTGTGTGTGTGTGTGTGTGTGTGTGTGTGTGTGTGTGTGTGTGTGTGTGTGTGTGTGTGTGTGTGGGGGTGTGTGTGTGTGTGTGTGGGGGGTCGATTGTTAATCACATGCATGTGTTTCACATTACATTCATTGTGAGGATGAGCTTCTCTTCCACATGCAACGTGTTCTTTTCATTCATATTATTGTTCATGGTCTGAAACACAGAAGTGAAGCATCAGTGTTTTAGACACAGCATCCGGTTTGATTCCCGGCTCCTCCTGCCTTTGTGCTGAAGTGCCCTTGAGCAAGACACTGAACTGAACTGCTCCTGGTTGGTGTCTTACATGGTTTCCTCCTCTATCACTCTGTGAATGTGTGTGTGAATGAGAGTGAATGTAATGCACACTGTGAAGAGCTTTGGATCAAGGCTCTCTTTGGATCAAGGCCATATAGAAATGCACCCCACACACACACACACACACACACACACACACACACACACACACACACACACACACACACACACACACACACACACACACACACACACACACACACACACACACACACACACACACACACACACACACACACATACATACATACATACATACGCACGCACGCACGCACACACACACACACACACACACACACACACACACACACACACACACACACACACACACACACACACACACACACACACACACACACACACACACACACACACACACACACACACACACACACACAGACATGCCTCATGTGACTGCTCGCTGTTCATCGCCACAGGGACAATGTGTTAATTAAGCATCATTCACACAGGTCAAATGGAGCTCTTTACTCTCTCTCTCTCTCTCTCTCTCTCTCTCCCTCTCCCTCTCTCTCTCTCTCTCTCTCTCTCTCTCTCTCTCTCTCTCTCTCTATCTCCCTCTCTCTCTCTCTCCCTCTCCCTCTCCCTTTCCCTCTCTCTCTCTCTCCCTCAGTTCCACAGATAAAGATTGTGAAAATAGCAAGCTCACACGAGGCGTTGTGAGCTTGTAAATCTGCTATTTTCAAAATGTTTGCCTCTTTTTAATATTATTTGACAATTTGGCCAATGTTTGACCAGTTTTCATAGTATAGTTTGTTGGTTACTGTTGATACAGTTATGGTGTTTTTCTTTCATTTTCTTTGAGGTATTAAAAAGGTCTTAAAAGTCCTTAAATTGTCACTTCACTGTTATCTGGGGACCCCCCCGAAAATCATGTGGGGACCCCCACAGGTTGCGAAGCACTGCTTTGATCAAACCTCTGCTTTGAGCACTGTCATGACAAATGACCCCCCCCCCCGCTCCAACCCCCATCCTCCAGTGACTTTTAGATTTAGTGTAAATTGATGCAACACACACACGCACACACACACGCACACGCACACGCACACACACACACACACACACACACACACACACACACACACACACACACACACACACACACACACAGTGTCGAGCCTCATTCCAGAACTGCCCGTGATTCATACTAAATCTCATTCATGTTGTACCGTATTGTTTTGTAAATCTATCACAGCTCCATGTGTGTCATACATTTCTGCTAGGCTGGGCTTTTGCTATTGTTGTGGATGCTGATGGAGCTGTTGTACTGTGTCTGATAATCTCCTGTTACCAGCTGGAGTCCTTTCTGTCACTAACAAACACTCTGGTATTATTTCAGCAGAAGACAAACGTCTGGCAAGGCGTCAAAAAATAAGGCTGCACAGTATCTAGAACGTTCTGTGAGGTGTGATGGTGTAGCTGGATACTGTGGTGAGATAGATAGAAATGATAGAACGGAACCGGGGTTGAACCGGTTCGGTTCTTTTTTCCCTGCCTCATTTTGAACCAGTTCAGAGTGTTTCCACTGAAAAGGAATTGGTTCAGAACCTTAAAAGTTAGTTCGGAACTGGGAACCAAAGTGGGCGTGTCACTATTCTACTAGCCTCGGAAACCCATGCTTTTTTTTTTTGTTACAAAAGAAAAAAAGCCTGGGGGAGCCATGCAGGAACGATGGTCTTGGACCTTGTTATCTCCTAACCAATCAGAGTGCAGAGGGGCGTCGCTCTAAATTTGGTGACGTCAGCGTGCTCCGTGCACAGGCCGGGGGGGGAGGGGAGGGGAGGCGGGGACATAGATTGGTGAAGCAATAGGAAGCCCCGCACGAATCCGTGCGGCTGAGTTTGGATCCGCCCTTAAAGACCATCGATTGGGCTCGTTCTCTCAGTCTACTATTCTACAGGTTGGAAGATGCAGATGTGATGTAAACAATGGCAAAAGTCAAATAATCATAAAAAAAAAGAAGAGAAAAGAGAAATTGTAATTTGCCACGATTGGATTTCCCCCGTGAAATGGATACTTTGACCGGTCATATTCAACACGTTGCTGGCCAGGCCTGGAAGCGAACTTGGGGCAACCGGGGACTCCTGCTCCCCAGGCCAGCTCTCTAACCACTCAGCTATATGCCGCCCCGTATTACAATGGTTTTCTGCTTAAAACGCGGGGAAGTTCACGGCCGGTTCCGCGAAAGCACTAAGAACCCAATAATCAGTAGTCAGTCGGGGGTAGTCCAGAAATATCTATGAATCTGCAAATCTCCATATACCCTGTCTGTCTGTCTGTCTGTCTGTCTGTCTGTCTGTCTGTCTGTCTGTCTGTCTGTCTGTCTGTCTGTCTGTCTGTCTGTACCTTTTATGTCCATGTAGATCCCTGATGTCGCTGAGTCACTCAGCCTGGTGAATGACATATTATGTACGTATGTGAGCTTTACACTGTGTTTGTGTGTTTTACAGGGTTTGAACCGTGTGGTGAAGGAAGGACAGGTGGGTCTGGATGGAGTCAGGAGGAAAGACTGGCACGACTACGAAGCGATCAGGAGAGACGCCTCGCGCTCTGGTAGGTCCAATAGTGTGGAGCAAACTGTTAACTGACCAATCACATCACACGATCACCTGCAGTATGTGTGACATCAGCCAGATACATTAAAGGTTCTATGACATTCATTTTCACTTTTTTTATTTTCAATGTTTTATTTGGGGTTTTATGACCTCAATTACACCCAAAAAACCTGAACTTAGAACATTCAGTGGATTTTCTGTGGTCTGGGGTTTTCTGAATAATTAGGCTGAAAAGTAATCTGAGCTTGGCCCTTCGACAGTGAGGTCACAGTCGATTAATCCCGCCCACTCTCCTCCTCGCCCCTCCCCTCCCCTATCCTTTCCTTTGGGGGGGGCGGAGCAGAGGCGATGATTGACAGGCAAAATCCCTCACCAGCGACACCCGCAGGCAAAGATTTATTTTTTCATTGCAGTTGAAAAGGCTTTAGAAATGTGAGAGAAAAACACCTGCCATGGATCACTGGAATGGAATTTTCACTTAAAACTTTTTGTACACTTTTGAAGGACCAGGACAAAGACTTTGAATGTGGTGTAAAAGTGAATGTCATTAAACCTTTAATGTTGTAGAAGCTTCACACATACATGACATTCTTCCTCTGTGGTCTGAATGAAGATCCTCCTCTTCGTAGGGAGTTGAACACTTCTTCTACAGTCAGAATTAGGGATGTGTGTCAAAGCAGCCATGCTTTCAGCCTTAGTTATCTCACTTTATCATGCGAGGAGAAATGTGGTTCAAAGTGGAAGACTTCATTCTGACAATGAGACAATGGACAATGCACACATACGCATGCACGCACGCACGCATGCATGCACGCACGCACGCACGCACGCACGCACGCGCACACACACACACACACACACACACTCACCTGCACCTTCTCTGAAGTCATTATTTTAAATGTTTGTGAAGGTCATTTTCAGTGGTGGAAAAAGTATTCAAATTATTTACTTAAGTAAAAGTACCAATACTGAAATATAAAAATACTCTGTTACAAGTAAAAGTCCAGAATTCTAAATTTACTTGAGTAAAAGTACAAAAGTATTGGCATTAAAATGTACTTAAAGTACCAAAAGTAAAAGTACTAAATATTTGAAAATAGCAGATCTACAAGCTCACAACGCGTCGCGATGCGACGCGTTGTGAGCTTGTAGATCTGCTATTTTCAAATAGCCTAGGTATAAAATAGGGTTAAAGTGGTTAATGCATGTTTCATAATATCATAATTTATATCTGAAAAGTAACAAGTAACTAAAGTTTTCAAATAATTGTAGTGGAGTAAAAGTACAATATTTGCTTCTGAGATGTAGTGGAGTAGAAGTAAAAGTATTGGACATTGGAAATACTCAAGTAAAGTACAAATACCTCAACATTGTACTTAAGTACAGTACTTAAGTAAATGTACTTAGTTACTTTACACCACTGGTCATTTGTTCCAACATAACAAAATACAATTAATTATAGTTTCAAACCCTGCAGCACTTAGTCTGCACAACATAATGAAGTGTAATGAAATCACACAAGTAGAGGCAGAAAGCACTGCTATAGTTTATAGTTTACACACTGGGTATCTGCACATTAATGCTTATGCCTTATTTGCACATTTATATATAGTTTTCTCTCCCTTTGTTTTGTTAGGCTGATGTTGCTACTGCTGAGGCTTCTTATGTTAAAGGCGTAGTTCACCCCAAAAACTCTGCAAGACTCTTTGAGTCAACTCCACTGGTCATCAAATTATTGGCTTGTGACAAAAACACAAAAAATGTGACAAAAACAAAAGAAATGTCTTCATGGGGTGTAATTGTTTGGGTGAACTACTCCTTTAACTTAGTTTTATATTCATTGTATTGTTATGTTGTAACACAGTATTGTGCTGACGTCACACAGCATGTCACTGCTTGTATGAGACACACATCTCTCTCTATATCTGCCTTTTATAATTGCTCTTAATCTCATAGGACTTCATTTCTATGACAACCAGCCGTTTCCCCTCGGCTCGTTCAGAGTCATATTTATAAATGAACCACAGCCTCATGTCATAAATGTTTCCCTGAGGTTAGCGCACAGACCATAATGCTGCTTGTGAACACCAGGACCTGGGTTCAAACCCCAGCCGTCTTGTCTCACATGTCTCTCCTCTCTCTCTGCCCTTGGTTTCCTGTCTCTCTACACTGAACCCTCTGAGATAAAAGCATCACATGACAACAATTAAATCTGATGTCCCTGAGGACTCACCAGGCGGATTTAAATCCTCCTGTGTACACAAACTGGAAACCACTAACAGTTGTCTTGGAGCAGAAAAAAACCTAAAAGTCGTCCAATTCCAATGAGTGTTGGTTTGTGCTTTGGGATCAGGACTCCATGGTTAGACGTTCCCTCAAGGTTAAAGTGCTGGATTCACTGATTCTGGGTCTTTACTACTTCATCTGAACACAGCAGAATGGAGAGAATTTCTTCACACAGACACAAGATCAAACTATTTTTTTCCCAAGCTGAACGTTTTATCAGAGAAGAGAAAGAGACTGAATGAAGACCTGGAGGTGGGCTGGATTCACTGGTCTGTGTGTGTGCGTGTGTGTGTGTGTGTGTGTGTGTGTGTTTACGTGCACGTGCATGTGCACACATTTATTGGCATGTATTGTATTGATTGTTAATGTGCCCAAGGTCTGTGACATGTTGAATAGATGAAATAGGTGTGTGTGTGTGTGTGTGTGTGTGTGTGTGTGTGTGTGTGTGTGTGTGTGTGTGTGTGTGTGTGTGTGTGTGTGTGTGTGTGTGTGTGTGTGTGTGTGTGTGAGAAAATGGCTGTAATGCAGACAAAGGGATGTACATAGCACGCCATGATATAATAGTGAAACTCATAGCAAAGGATCAGAATATCCTCAGTGAGAATGTACAAACATTCCTATGTCATTTCATCCATGTTTCACCTCTGATAACCCAGACATTTGTACACATTTGACAGCTAATACACCAGATGTTGTTGTGATTGATAAAGAGTCCAGAGAAGTGTCTGTATTAGAGACACCATGCACCTTTGACCCTAGCCTAGAGGATGTCTTTATGACCAAGGTCATTAAATACCAACCACTCCTACATACCATCTCAGAGCTGGGCTATAGGCGCAGACTATCTGTTTTTATATTTGATAGCCCCCTAGGACATACGCACAGACTGGTTGTTAGAGGGTTTCAACAACTTGGGATGTCCAAAAACGAGGCAAAAAGGTTGGCAAAGTACTGTGCTGTCTCTAATATACTTGGCAGCCGCCACATATGGCGGAGACGCTGTTACTTATACCCATAGAGTACTGAGTGACATGTTTATTGTATCATGAAGGCATATGCCATGATTTTGTGAATGCAACCTTTACTGTACCTTTGATATTTTGTCCTTGTATGCTCTCCATTATGTGGACATGAATACATTTTTAGAATTGTTTTAAACACGTGTGTGTGTGTGTGTGTGTGTGTGTGTGTGTGTGTGTGTGTGTGTGTGTGTGTGTGTGTGTGTGTGTGTGTGTGTGTGTGTGTGTGTGTAACAGGTAATGGTGAGCAGGGCAAGGCGTTTCCTCTGAGCGAGGCTGACAGGGTGGATCAGGCCTACAGAGAGAATGGATTTAACATCTACGTCAGCGACAGGATCTCCCTCAACCGCTCTCTGCCAGACATCAGACACCCAAAGTGAGTGGCCTCACACTCACTGTGTGTGTGGGTGTGCGTGGGCGTGTGTGCGTGCCTGTGTGTGTGCGTGCGTGCGTGTGTGCGTGCGTGCGTGCGTGTGTGCGTGCGTGCGTGCGTGTGTGCGTGCGTGCGTGCGTGCGTGCGTGCGTGCGTGCGTGCGTGCGTGCGTGCGTGCGTGCGTGTGTGCGTGCGTGCGTGCGTGCGTGCGTGCGTGCGTGGGTGTGTGTGTGTGTATGTGCATATCACTTTATCATTCTACCAAACACTATTCTATTCGGAAACGTATACGGTTTATGCTTTTAAATGGAGGATGCCCTCGAGTGCAATGTTCGTCAATTATAGATGATTGTCTTAAAGTGAGACTTGTGCCAACAGACTTTAAAGCCGATATGCAGGTTGAACTTTGGTAAAACAATACAAATGAAAACGGACAGACACACAGCCACAGACACACAACAATGTGTTGAAACGTTTGAACACGAAGCTATGCGCCGTTGTCTCAAGATATGCATATTACACTGTGTACACGGCAAGCTCACAGCTGTTAATAATTAACAACAATATTATTCTCTTATCTGGAGTGTCTCTCTGTCTTATCAGAGAACACCAGATAATGAACCTTCCACCTCACATTAACAGCTTTATTTAATGGCCAACACCTAAGGGAAACAAGGGAAAGAGAGACCTGTGTGTGTCCTGTGGGGGAAATTCAGTTACAGCTTCAAGGGTCAAGTGTCTTAGCCTGATAAACCCCCCCCCCCCCCCCCTTTCCGGAAATCTCATTTGCATTTGATTTCAGGAATTGGGTCTGGCCTGAGGGCTTATCTGGGCGTTTCTTGCTCGTCCACAAAATGGACTAGCCTATCGGCGTCCTCGCTCATTGTTCTGTGATTGACAGCGGAGGTTGGCCAATCAGGTGGAACCCGAGTGAACCCGAATGGAGCCGAGTGCAGTCGACCGAAATGGTTTGTCGGCCATTGCAATTC
Organism: Gymnoscopelus braueri; assembly: GCF_963280865.1. NCBI lineage: Eukaryota > Metazoa > Chordata > Actinopteri > Myctophiformes > Myctophidae > Gymnoscopelus > Gymnoscopelus braueri. The sequence goes on from NC_137609.1 coordinate 52,975,501, forward strand.
TGTCCGCTGTTTTTGGTTTCGGTTTTAAAACTTCAGAACGCTCTCAAACTTCTTTTTTGTGCCACGGAATTTACTTTAAAGATATCGTTCGGATAGCATTTAGTTGTTTAACTTCATATATGTGGTCAATTAATCATGACAGAGCCTATTTGAAAATAAAAATTATGAGAACCGGCAGGGGCGGGCAGTGACACGCATAAGTATATTTTGATGCCGATACTTTGGTACTTTTACTGAAGTACATTTTTAATACGGGACTTCTACTTGTAACAGAGTATATCTACATTGCAGTGTTGATACTTTTACTTAAGTAAAACATGTTAGTACTTTTTTCCACCACTGCATTCAGCTATGTCTGCCTCTCTAACCTCACTCCTCTCTATCCATTCAGCTATGTCTGCCTCCCTAACCTCACTCCTCTCTATCCATTCAGCTATGGCTGCCTCTCTAACCTCTCCATTGTGACACATTCAGCAGAGGTTCCAGTCTAGTTGATGAATCTCCAGTGTAATCTTAACAGCCACATGTCATATCAAAGTGTTCTCTGTACCTGGTGTCAGGAGGCAGGGAACAGCCTCTGTTATTCAACCATAACATTCATTTATCACAGTCAATCCTGAAGAGACTGAGTTGGTGATCGAATCCCAACTGAATGCATCCTCTCTCTCGCTGTAATACTTTTTCCTCTATTGATAAAGATTAGTTTAGAAGCTGAGAGAGAGGTGGTGTGTAGTTGTCTCCGCCAGTATGGTGGAGAGTATGTTTTCGTCTCCGTCCTTCCGTGTGTGTGTCCGTCTCAGCCAAGCTAACATTGGTCAAGCTTCACGTGACTCGTGACAATATGTTGTCACCAATGCTTTGATTGGCTAGCGAGACGCATGATGACATACAAACCTATAAATAGGTGACGCACTTCAAAAAATCACATATATTTTTTTGAAGTGAGCTTCCATCAGCCAAGCTAACATTGGTCAAGTGACACGTGACAATATGTAATATAAATAGGTAAGACAGGATTAATCAGGAACAGTACTGGCGGAGACCTGTGCTCTTAATATGTTTCTCTATTAAAAAGATTAGTTTGGAAGGTGAGAGGAGGAGGTGTGTAGTTTAATATGTTTCTCTATTGATAAAGATTAGTTTAGAAGCTGAGAGAGAGGAGGTGTGTAGGGAGACACAGGAGAGAAGACTGGCACAATTCACTATGGATGCTGTGATGTAGAGACAGACTCAGATTTCAGATTTATTGATATTGGCCGATATTTCTGCTGTTATTTGATTTCTGCCATTATTTGACTGATTGTTACAACATCGGCATCGCCAATTATGCAACTGATGTTTCCCTTTTTTTAAGTGTTAAAGATAAAATAAAATAAAAGCCGATCTCCAAGCTCACAACGTGTCAGATCGTGGGACCAGCAGCTTGATTGATTGATTGAATATTGTATTAGGCAGAAATGTAAAAAAAACAGCACAAGTACAGTAATAGCACTTTGTCTAAAAGGTCCGTCTAAAAGCGTCCTTGCGGTCTTGTTTCCATCGAGGTCCTTGGTATTCAATTCATAAACATATATGTAGTAGCATATAGCTAACAGTAGCATATAGCTAAACCACCTGCTTTGCTTGAAAGGCATCATGCAATTTTCCCCGAACCTTTCATGCAGACATAATAACCTGGGCCTTAATATTTTGTCGCCTTTGTCCATCACTGTATGTGTCACATCCCTCCTTTGAAGTCTCTCTCTCTCTCTCTCTCTCTCTCTCTCTCTCTCTCTCTCTCTCTCTCTCTCTCTCTCTCTCTCTCTCTCCACTTTGCACCTTTGGTGAATCTAAAGCCAGATGGATCAAACTAATCCCAAATCAATGGGCTGTATATCTGCCATCTTCCTTAAAGCGATCCAGCGCTCCTAAAATGTGCTTCACCAGGGCTGGCTGTCGCTGGAAGTGAGGATTAAGAAGCTGACAGGTTGATACCTGACGGCAAAGTCATTTCTTACTAACTAGACCAAATGTCATTCACCATATTGACAACTAACAGACCAAATGTCATTCACCATATTGACAACTAACAGACCAAATGTCATTCACCATATTGACAACTAACAGACCAAATGTCATTCACCATTTTGACAACTACCAGACCAAATGTCATTCACCATATTGACAACTACCAGACCAAATGTCATTCACCATATTGACAACTAACAGACCAAATGTCATTCACCATGTTGACAACTACCAGACCAAATGTCATTCACCATATTGACAACTACCAGACCAAATGTCATTCACCATATTGACAACTACCAGACCAAATGTCATTCACCATATTGACAACTACCAGACCAAATGTCATTCACCATATTGACAACTACCAGACCAAATGTCATTCACCATATTGACAACTACCAGACCAAATGTCATTCACCATATTGACAACTAACAGACCAAATGTCATTCACCATATTGACAACTACCAGACCAAATGTCATTCACCATATTGACAACTAACAGACCAAATGTCATTCACCATATTGACAACTAACAGACCAAATGTCATTCACTATATTGACAACTACCAGACCAAATGTCATTCACCATATTGACAACTACCAGACCAAATGTCATTCACCATATTGACAGCTGCATTGTGCTGTGGACCATGACAGATGGAGATTAGTTTAATTAGCCCATTCAAACCGGGAAAGCATTTGTGTCATTTTAGATTTGAGCTATTTAGCACGTTGGTTGGCTTTTCAAAAAATAGCAGATATACAAGCTCGTATATCTGCTATTTTTGAAAAATCTTTGAATATATATTTTTTACATACATTTTAACTCAAATATTTGCTTCTGGCGGTCCCTGGAACAAAATATGTTGAGATGGGGTCCGCCTATAAGTAATAATTATATAATTAATTATTATATAATATTAAATATTGTTATAATTAATAATATGACATATTATTATATCTAATAATATTATATATTATTATTTTTATAATAATATTTAATAATATAATGCCTATAATCTTTGGGGTCCTTGCCATGAAAAAGTTTGAGCCCCACTGATATAGAAAAAAATATGTTTTTCAGAAAAAAAATGTTTAGCAGGAAAACAACACATACCTAGTAGTACCACTTTATCTTTGTGTTTTTAACAAACATTCGTAGAAACGGCCACAGGTCTTAATGGGTTAAAGAGCAGGTTGTTGGACGAGGTATTGTGCACATCCTGAATCACTTTCAAACAGACTCAACCTCAGCCAGAGAGCTGCTAGCGTTCACCTCTCTTGATTAAGTGACAAAGCTGTTTTGAATCAATCCTCTGCCATCCTAGTTCTACACAGTCTCTACACAATATATTGATCCACAGCCCACAGTAGACAGCACACTTGTCTGTGGTTTTGTTGTGTTCAATATAGAGGCTGAATGATGGCATATTTCTGGGTCTGAAGCCAATCCCGATTTTGGAGATTTCCTAGAGCAGCGATTAACTGATGTTTTGTCCAAAAGTACTAAATCAATTCTAACCAATCAGACATTGTTTTGTAAAGCTTTTGAAAACGTTTGAACAATGTTTTCCTAATGACATGCCCAGAACAGTGAGGTTAGGTTGAAAGCAGTGGTGTAAAGTAACTAAGTACATTTACTCAAGTACTGTACTTTTTGTACTTGTTTTGAGATATTATTACTTTGCTGGAGTATTTCCAATTTTCAGTACTTTTACTTCTACTCCACCACATTTTAGAGGCAAATATTGTACTTTTACTCCACTACAATTATTTGAAAACTTTAGTTACTAGTTACTTTGCAGATATAAATGATTACATTATAAAAAATACATTAACCAATAGCCTTATTTTATACATAGGCTATTTGAAAATAGCCGATCTGTATTTGTTATTCCGGACTTTTACTTGTAACAGAGTACTTCTACATTGCAGTATTGATACTTTTACTTATCTGAGTAAAATATCTGAGTACTTTTTCCACCACTGGTTGAAAGTGGTTACAAATCACGACACATCTCTCTGCTGCATAATTGTCAATACCGATGTGGTCAGAGAGTGGTGAGGACAGCGGAGAAGATTTCACTGTCTTCTATCAAGGACATTGCTTACAAGCGTTCGTCTGAACCATGGGGCCCAAACATCATAACAGACTCTACCCACCCATATCATGGACTGTTCACTCTGCTGCCTTCTGGCAAAAAGGTTCTGCAGCATCCGGTGCAGAACAGCCATTTGTTGTAAGAGTTTCTTTCCCCAAGCCATCAGACTCAGTGAATTCTAAATAAGGTGCAACATCCTCTATAAGTGCATCCTCTATCCTAGTATGCTGCTGAGGACTATTAGTTTTAGTTGGATTTTGACTCATTATGAACTGACTGTGTTTTTAATAATGGTGTTTTGAACTAAGAGTAGTCTTAGAATTCTGTAATCCAGTGGAATGAAATTCCGTTCAATGATGTATTTTATTTTCCGTTGGAAAAGTCAAACAATGCTCATATGGGTTTGGCTCTAGTACTGTATAGTTTGATACATTCAATGAACCTTACTGTACATTCGGCTTATTGTTGGTCCTGAGCTGGTTGAAAAAGCCATCGTTGCAGAATGTGAGAAATGAGAGTAGAACGTGATGCTGGATGGAACACACAGCTGCTCATGGAAGCAGGGAATCAAGCATCACTAAAGTTCAGGCAGTCATGGAAGTCAAGCTGTTTCCCACGCTCTTTCACCCTCAATCTAACACATTAAGCTATATGTCCTCAGTCCAATGGTTTAATCTAGGTGCTCTTTTTAAGCAGACACTCATCAGTCTTTCATGATACATGCTCAGCATATAGATCACTGTGTGATCAAACTCCCTCCACCTCCCCAGCCTCCTCCTGTAGTAGCATTTAGGTCTTCACTATGTCAGCATGTTAATTGTGGATTCTTGTGCATTTTATCATGTTTAATATTGTAACCGGAACACTCGCCCCAAAACACACTCGTTCCCATTTTGTTCACCCCAGCGGTTCTTGTATTTGTTTTACTGAGGTTAAGGTTAGGCATAAGTTTAGGGATAGGCATAGTTTTACTGAGCTTATGTTTAGGAATAAGGTTAGATTTAGGCATAGTTTTACTGACGTTACGTTTAGGAATAAGGTTAGGTTGAGGCATAGTTTTACTGAGGTTACGTTTAGGAATAAGGTTAGGTTCAGGCGTAGTTTTACTGAGGTTACGTTTAGGAATAAGGTTAGGTTTAGACATAGTTTTACTGAGGTTACGTTTAGGAATAAGGTTAGGTTGAGGCATAGTTTTACTGAGGTTACGTTTAGGAATAAGGTTAGGTTCAGGCATAGTTTTACTGAGGTTACGTTTAGGAATAAGGTTCTCACGCTTGCACATATGAATCAGGATCAGAGCCAAATACAATGCAACATCATTGCCATAAATGATTTATCTTGAAGAAAGTGTCTGCAACTTTGTTGTGTTGCTGTGTTTCCAGCTGCAAACAGAAGCTGTACTCGGAGCGTCTTCCTAACAGCAGCGTCATCATCCCCTTCCATAATGAAGGCTGGTCGTCTCTGCTGAGGACTGTCCACAGTGTTCTGAACCGCTCCCCCCCACACCTCATCCATGAACTCATCCTGGTGGATGACTTCAGTGACAAAGGTACCAAACACACACACGCATGCACATATGTACGTACGTATGTACGTGTGCACACAGACTTTTTTTTCTTTTTCGTGTGTGTGTGTGTGTGTGTGTGTGTGTGTGTGTGTGTGTGTGTGTGTGTGTGTGTGTGTGTGTGTGTGTGTGTTTGTGTGCGTGTGCGTGTGTGTGTGTGTGTGCGTGTGCGTGTGCGTGCTCTGTTGGTTGCAGACAGCCCAAGGGTGGGCTAGCCCGTGCTAGCGCTAGCATCTTGTTATATTCATAATCATGTGCATGTTGTTTTGTTTTGCATCTGTGTGTCACCAGCACTCTGCTGACAAGTGGAAAATTAGTCATTGTTGAGACAATAGCCTTGTTCTGACACATTTACCTTCAAGGGGAGAATTAGTCTCCAGTGTACATTCAGTAAGAATAGGCCTACATGAATATACATACAGAAGCTGTTTATACAACTGTGTTAATACATGAATACATACAGTATACCTGTATACGAGTGCTTATTGTGTATTTTTGGTGCCTTTGTTGTATGATCTGTTTGATCAGTGACCTTACCTTAGCATTGTTCTATTAGGAATTAAAACTACAATCTGTACGTTTCATTTCTGTTGTCTCCCTCTACCGACGGAGAGAGGTAATTGCAAAGATTATCAAACAACAATAGATATATTTTTGTGTGTGTTCTTATTGACTGAAATTGACAGTCGGTAGACATAACAAAACATACTCTAAGTGCTTCACATCAAACAGCCTTGATTGCTAAAACTGGTTGGAAACGATTCAGAGATTCAAAATAAGTAGATAGAATAAAACAGAACCAGTGCAAAGGATTGGTTTCCAAAGCAGTGAGTGTAGGTTTGTTAGTGGTTTTCTCTGCTGTTTCACATGGATTAAAGTTCTCAGTCAGTCGCCACGACTGATTCCAGTCATTTGGATTCTATAGAAGCCAGTATGTCTACAAGCTCTCAATGTGTCTGTGACGCATTGAGAGGCTATTTTTGATTATTTTAAGATTAGAGCATTTGAAGTGGTCAAACTAGCAATAGTTTGTTCAGAAGCATCTTCCATAATATTACATTTCATATAAAAGCAAAGTTTAAAGCCTCAATCTGTGATTTCTTCACCTGGTTGGCAGTATAACAGCAGGAACAATATTACTAAAACATCATCATGTTTTATTAAAGACAAAAAAAAAGAATGGAAACTTTTTCATGTTTTTTTCAATTCAAAGAAGTCACAGGAAAGTCATGGCTTGTTCTTTTCTTTTTCCAGTCAAACTTTGTGGTGTGTTGTTGTGTGATCTTCATATCAAAGACCTTCTGCTCCTGATGTCTTCAGTTTGAAGAGAGAGCAGAAAGTATCAACTCATGAATAAGGGATATAAGTTACTTATTCTCCATTTGCCTTGGAGAACAATATGTGGAGTAAAGGGTGGAAGGTATTGTGTGGAATTGTTGGGTGTAGAGTTGCACAAACATAAATACCAAATGAAATATCAGTATATCTACCAGTAGTTTTTGTGACTGTGTTTTTCTAGATATTTAAATATAGGATCTGGGTTTGGCTGGTTTTGAAACTGTAAGGTGTCAAAACCTTTTATTTGGAGGAACGATGGTGAAAAGCCAAGGTTGACTTTGCTACACGAGTCAGGAGCTGTTTGAAATGATGCTCTGTAGAAAGTAGAGTTTTCACACAGCAGAAACTGATGGAAGAATGAAGCAATGTGTGTTACTTTCTATACACCTGTCTGCCTCTGTTAGGATCCATTTAATACTCCTCTCCTCTCCTCTCCTCTCCTCTCCTCTCCTCTCCTCTCCTCTCCTCTCCTCTCCTCTCCTCTCACCATACAGTCATGGTCCAGACAGTGTAATTTCTACCTGCTGTCAAATGTCACATTATCGTCTCCAGGTGCATCTAATCATATATTTATTTGTGGTAAATTAAGGCTTTGAGCTGAACGGCCTGTTCTCTCCGTCACACCAACCATGTTTTCCATTTGCACTGGTGGCTTATTTTCTACTCAATAGTAGGATTGACATCAAGCATGACTGGATTACAACACTGGATTACTGGCAACCAAACCTTCACCCCCAAAGTTCAGGATGTTCAGGATGTCACCAGGCTTGATGTGACACACAATATGACACAAGTCACTGCTCTGTTGGGGGCCGAGCAGTTCAGCAAATGGAAACACATCAGTAATTATCAATGAAAGTGAATTAGCATCAATATTACATTTAGTTTGTACGTCTTTGCATTCTTAGATACACAAAGGTGTGTCATTGCTCAGCTACAACCCAACATCAAATGATTTACAGGAAAACAACGCATACCTAGATGTTACATAAGGACTTCAATTGAAACAATTATTTGTTTTGTGTTATATTATAGGAACAAGCATTTGTTTTAGTTATTTTTCAATAAAACAAAAATAAACTCGAAAAAGTGCTCCTCGGAGCACAGGCCAGGTCAGGTACGTTATTGTGGGCCAACAATGTTCTGAATTCGCTATCAGGATGAAATATGAAAAATCGGACAGATCACTTGACTATAGAGGTTATACCGATTTGTGTGATGTTTGGGCAAAATCTGTAGGAGTAATATATAAGAAAAGATATGTTTAGCTAAAAATCTGCGTCCTGGTGGCGCTATAAGAATTTGGGGCAGAGGTTCTGCTCTGGCATTTAGGGAGTTTCGCTTCGATCGGGCCAACGGTGCCGGAGATTAGCTGCTCACAGACGGACGGACTGACTGACACTCTTGACGGACACACTCACACACACACACAAACACACACGCCGACGGATGGACGGACGGACGGACGGACGGACAGGGTGCAAAACATAGTCTCTATCACGCATTCGGCCTGGCGGAGACAACTATACCAAGACATTGCAGAACATATAATAGACATTGATATATTATAGGAGATGACAGGTTGATGTATGTTTGAAAGACACTGCACCTTGTTAGTATAGTGTAACATTAACCTTCAACATGAATTCTACTTCACTTCTCTGTGTTTGTTTTCATCTCCTCTGCACTCTTCTACCTTCCTTTCTCCTCTCATCTCCTCTCCTCTCTCTGTCTCTCATCCATTCTGTCTTCATTTCTCCTCTCATCTCATCCATTCTGTCTGCATTTCTCCTCTCATCTCATCCATTCCTCCCTCTTGTTTTTAAAGCCGTCCAGCAGACAGCTCTGCTCAACCAAGAACTCACTGAGTGTGACACAGAGTCACAGATAGCATGCTGACATGTCCATCAATACTGACACCTTATTTTACCTCTCCTCTCCTCTCCTCTCCTCTCCTCTCCTCTCCTCTCCTCTCCTCTCCTCACTACATCCAGGTTTCTCTCCTGCAGGGATCAGAGCTCCATGTGCATCCATCACTGTCACATTCAGTGTGTTTATTATTAGTTTGACTCCCAGCTGTGTGTTGTGTGGGTGTGATGACAGGATTTCATGGTCAGGTTGAACAGAGATCAGAGAGACATAGAGCTTCCGTCTGTCACATAACATGATGCTGTAATGTTCAGCCCAGCATGGATCTCCTTGTAGATGTTCACATCTGACACACTGCCTCGTGTCCAGAATAGGTGGCATTAAAGGAGTAGTTCACCCAAAAAATGACTTATTTTCTATCAATTACACACCCCGTGAAGCCTTGAATTCATGTTTGTCTTTGTCATATTCCTATGCCAATAATGTGATGACTGGTGGAGTCTCCTACCGGAGACATTATAGCATCTTTCCGCCAGTCATCAAATTATTGGCTTAGGAATAAATGAATCTCCATGAATTCAAGGCTTCATGGAGTGTGTAATTGATAGAAAATAAGTATTTTTTTGGGTGAACTACTACTATTAAATCCTAATTTATACACCACCCGACAATGGTGCAATGGTGCTTGCCAAATATAACTGATCTCCAAGTTAACGTGTTGATGCCAGTTGTCTGTCAGCTGTACTCTTGTCAGTTCTGAGCCAGTCAGTGGATCAGTTGAGTAACAGAAGAGGTGTGGAGGAACTAGAATCATCTGGTTGTTGTTGTTGTGTAAACGAGGAGGTGATTTGAACAGTAGAACTCGCATATTTAATGAAATGCTCCAAAAGACAGATTTATCCCTAAACTTTCACTCACAAAGGAGGAGGAGACCCATCGGTGCAGTCAGAGCGCTGCTGTCATAGTTTCAGGTGAAAGAACAAAAGCAAGGCTGCCAGGCAGAGGGAGAGCTGGTTGCTACATATATATTATTTATTTTCACACAAACAATGTGTTACCTTTAGCTGTGAATGAGGTTTTTCTCCTCAATGGTTTTCTGAACATATTCTCAAGATTCAAGACTCAAGAAGTTTGTATTTGTCACTGACATATACAGGTACAAGCAGCGAAATGCAGATTGTGCTGCATATCACGAAAAGCAGGGCTGTATTAGCCACTGGGCCCAGGCGGGGCCCTTGGCTCTCAGGGGCCCTTCGGCCATCGACGATTTACTAAAATGAAATGTATAGGTTAGTCGAATATCAAATGTTTGGGCCCCTCCTCTGTATTTACAGCAGTGATTCTCGCTTTCAAGGCCCCCTCAAAGTGGGCCCTTTGAGGGCCACAAAAAAAAAACGTTTTTGCAAAAAACAGATATTAAAGTAAGAAAATAACTAAATAGAATAGAATGACAATAATAAAGAAATACAGTGATAGGGATTTACACTCATACTTAGGGACGTGTCTTAGACAGGCAAAGTAGCTTAGCATAATTAGCAGCTCTTTGTTCAATGGACAATACATGCATTGTGGCTGATGTTAAACAGTTAGAAGTGACTGCTGTGTATTCCTGTCACTTTGTACAGTATAGCAGACACCAAGCATAGTTTTCTGCAGACCTGGGAGCTACACTAATGTTCTTTAAACTTCTTATCTTGTTAAAACACATTTTCCTGCACATGGAGGTTCAGAGATACAGCTGCCACAGGAGAGAGAGGTGAGCTGAGGTGAAATGAGCAGTGTGGAAAATAGTTTGGAGCAGAAATCTGCTCGCGTTCCGTAAACACGCCGACATCTGCTGCAGAATGATTTCAATGTTGTTTGCTGAGTCATAGTGACCTGTGTTGTTGTTGGAGGGTGTATGATGTCACGTTTAGCTAGCAAGCATTGTTTTTCAGGATGTTATAGCAGCCTACACATCACCTGTCATTGAACTTGACATCAGGATGTTAAAGCAGCCTACATCGCCTGTCATTGAACTTGACATCAGGATGTCAAAGCAGCCTACATCACCTGTCATTGAACTTGACATCAGGATGTTATAGCAGCCTACATCACCTGTCATTGAACTTGACATCAGGATGTTATAGCAGCCTACATCACCTGTCATTGAACTTGACATCAGTTTGGTCCCACTGGTTCCATTTGTCCTGTTGTCATGGTAACTGAAGTCTCTCTGGACAGACAGCCAGTAGATCAACTGTCAATCAAACAGTGGTGGATGTAGAGATTATATTGAAGAGCTGTCACTCTTCTTAATGACTTATATGTTATTAACAAGAATGACAATAATGCACAGCCATCATGGTAGATATTCATTGTTTAGTTTAGTGCAGAAAATAACACTTGCGTTACAAACACGACCATCTGGCTTATTACTGGATACAGATACATATAAATATGAAGCCTGATTTATACTCTGCAGTACCACAGTGTTGTTCACAGAGAAGAACTGATCTATGACCTAACAACGTGTCACAATGTGTCTTGTGACACCGCTGTACTAATTATCAAGCTTTGGAAAATGGTTTTAAAATAAAGATTAAAAAAACCCTGATCAATAATGTCTCAGAGAAGAGAGGAAGGACAGTATTCACCTGTTTCCTAGGCTGTGTGTTTTCCACTTCCTGTCGGATTTCATTGGATATCATTAGTCATCTGACCAGTTTCATTGGATTTCATTGGATCAAATCGACAGGAAGTGGAACACACACAGGAAGTGAAAAGCCTAGGAAACAGGTGGATAGAAACAATAACAGACTGAATGCACATTGTTAAAGGAGAATTCCGCCCAACATTATTCTTACCTTTTATTATGACGTTATATATCCTAGGACGAGTGGTACAGTACAGAAATTACATAACTCCACAACGGATCCGCCACAGTTAACACATTACCTGCCAAAGACGCATAATATTTGTTCTATTAAATACATCACTTGCACGCCAAGAATGCATAAATGCGTTCAATTATCTTTTTTTTTTTTTTTTTTTCACAAGGGGCGCTCTAACACAGCTTTGGAATGATCGATCGTCACTCAGAGAAGAAGTAGTTGGATGTGACGTCATTTAAAAAAAACAGGAATCCATCCAGCCCAACTATGGGATTTTTAGAAAAACACTCTTCCAGTTCCAAGATGGTGGATTAGAATTTAGCTGAAATAGTGGCTTCAAAACAGGTGTGTAAAAACCAATGGGTGACGTCACGGCTCCCTTCGTCCATATTTTTTACAGTGTATGCAGAACATGACCAGAGGCTCAGAGAACAGCAGGTGTTCTCATCTACACTATCTCTCTTTTAATCACAACTTAATATCTTAAACCCCAGCATCTGTATTGTGGGGAAAGCTTTAGTTGTGAAAATTGCCGATCGACGCGTTGTGAGCTTGTCGATCTGCTATTTCCAGCGAAGGCTTTCCCCACAATAAGAGAAAACTGAAAAGACACTAGAATAGAGTCCTGAGGGACTCCGCTCAACTATATGGGGTTTAAGTGGTTAATCTCTCTCTCTCTCTCTCTCTCTCTCTCTCTCTCTCTCTCTCTCTCTCTCTCTCTCTCTCTCTCTCTCTCTCTCCCTCTCTCTCGACTGTAATCCCTTTTCCCTGTGTGTGTGTGTGTGTGTGTGTGTGTGTGTGTGTGTGTGTGTGTGTGTGTGTGTGTGTGTGTGTGTGTGTGTGTGTGTGTGTGTGTGTGTGTGCGCACGGTGAGGTTGTGGGGGCTGCATTAATCCCATCCAGCTGCTGCAATGCACGCACACACGCACGCACGCACGCACGCACGCACACACACACACACACACACACACACACACACACACACACACACACACACACACACACACACACACACACACACACACACACACACACACACACACACACACACAGTGAGTCTCTTAATGAGAGGATAACAGAGAGCCTCTGTCCAGCTGCTGTGTCATACTGCTACATAGCACCCCCTACAGGCCGTTTGGAACAATTATCATGTTGCTCCCCCAGTGGTCATGATTCACAAGGAAGGCTCTGATTGGACCAGGTTAGATGGGAGGCGGTTCTTATCCTGTTTTCCTTCTGTCTGTCTCTCCTACACTGTCTCCCTCTCAGCTTGTCCTACTGAATAAGGACACTAGTTGTCCTTCACTATTCTGATATCTCTTTAAAGTCAGAAACTTCAGCATTAATATAGACTGATAAATTGGGTTCTTGTACATCACTCTGCCAGCATTCTCTTCTCTTCTCTTCTCTTCTCTTCTCTTCTCTTCTCTTCTCTTCTCTTCTCTTCTCTTCTCTTCTCTTCTCTTCTCTTCTCTTCTCTTCCTCCAGCGTAACAGTGATGTCATGTGTCAGTATGGGGGGGGGGTTGTTCATGGAGTGTGTCAGTATGGGGGGGTTGTCCATGGAGTGTGTCAGTATGGGGGGTTGTCCATGGAGTGTAAATGAGGAACAGTGTGACCTGCATTGAGTCTCTTAATGATGTCAGGGCTGCTGGTTGTCACATGTGTGTTCAGGTCCAGACTCACAGGAGGAGAACAGAGCTGCAGCCTGTGTTAACAGAGTCTCTCCATAACACCTAACAGTCTGTGACAGTCCACCTCCTTCTCTCCTCTCTGAACCTTTACTCTCACTCTGTGTCCAGGCTGAGACGCTGGACTGGATTAATTTGAGCATGTTTAATTTTTTTTTTTTAAACAATTGAAATTTCTGTAATATTGTATTGGCAACAATTAAACGCACAATATCACCAAGTGATGTAAATTACTTGGTGATGGAACACCATTGTGTTCCATTTTAAAACATACAATACCCAACAGACTATACAAACAGCCATACAAATACACACCAATAAATACAAATATAGACGGTTAAAAAGGTAGGCTACTCATAGGACAAGTGACTTAACAAAGGCACACAGAAAGAGTGAATCTGTAGTCAAGCGGCAGTGAGGGGATAAGTTCATCTCAGTGCAATTAGTATGAAGAACTCAAGATCAGTTTTAAACTTTGGAAAGAAATTCAGGGATTTCAGATCTGCTGACAGAGCATTCCACTGAGTAGTGGCTGCGTAATAAAATGCATTTCTGCCCTTGAGCGTCCTAAACCTGGGGGAACTTTTTAATATTTGTATTTAAATGGCTATTTGGCACGTTCTGCACCTATATAGAGAACTCAACTCCTGACGTTATGTTATGTTGTGTTTTATTTATTTGATATTTATTTGATATGGACATCACAATTACATTGGACAAAACCAGAAGCATTGTTTAGATCGTGTCATATAAGAACTGTGTTCCAAAAATAAACAACACATGTTTGTTTTTAGCAGTGCTAGCATCAGGAGTGTGTTTGGTTTTAGCAGTGCTAGCATTAGGAGTGTGTTTGGTGTTAGCAGTGCTAGCATCAGGAGTGTGTTTCGTGTTAACAGTGCTAGCATCAGGAGTGTTTGGTGTTAGCAGTGCTAGCATCAGGAGTGTGTTTGGTGTTAACAGTACTAGCATCAGGAGTATGTTTGGTTTTATCAGTGCTAGCATTAGGAGTGTGTTTGGTTTTAGCAGTGCTAGCATCAGGAGTGTGTTTGGTGTTAACAGTGCTAGTATTAGGAGTTTGTTTGGTTTTAACAGTGCTAGCATTAGGAGTGTGTTTAGTTTTAGCAGTGCTAGCATCAGCACTGTGTTTGGTTTTAACAGTGCTAGTAGTAGGAGTTTGTTTGGTTTTAACAGTGCTAGCATCAGGAGTATGTTTGGTTTTAGCAGTGCTAGCATTAGGAGTGTGTTTGGTTTTAGCAGTGCTAACATCAGGAGTGTGTTTGGTGTTAACAGTGCTAGTATTAAGTGTGTGTTTGGTTTTAGCAGTGCTAGCATTAGGAGTGTGTTTGGTGTTAACAGTGCTAGCATTAGGAGTGTGTTTGGTTTTAACAGTGCTAGCATTAAGAGTGTGTTTGGTTTTAACAGTGCTAGCATTAGGAGTGTGTTTGGTTTTAACAGTGCTAGCATTAGGAGTGTGTTTGGTTTTAGCAGTGCTAGCATTAGGAGTGTGTTTGGTGTTGGCAGTGCTAGCATTAGGAGTGTGTTAGGTGTTAACAGTGCTAGCATTAGGAGTGTGTTTGGTGAGGAGGGGGCACGGTGGCGCAGTCGGTAGCGCTGTCGCCTCACAGCTAGAAGGTCCTGGGTTCGATTCCCGCCGGGGACGCTTTAACAGTGCTAGCATTAGGATCAGCTAGGATCCTAGCATCAGCACTGTGTTTGGTTTTAACAGTACTAGCATCAGGAGTATGTTTGGTTTTAGCAGTGCTAGCATTAGGAGTGTGTTTGGTTTTAGCAGTGCTAGCATCAGGAGTGTGTTTGGTGTTAACAGTGCTAGTATTAGGAGTTTGTTTCGTTTTAACAGTGCTAGCATTAGGAATGTGTTTAGTTTTAGCAGTGCTAGCATCAGCACTGTGTTTGGTTTTAACAGTGCTAGTATTAGGAGTTTGTTTTAGTTTTAACAGTGCTAGCATCAGGAGTATGTTTGGTTTTAGCAGTGCTAGCATTAGGAGTGTGTTTGGTTTTAGCAGTGCTAACATCAGGAGTGTGTTTGGTGTTAGCAGTGCTAGTATTAAGTGTGTGTTTGGTTTTAGCAGTGCTAGCATTAGGAGTGTGTTTGGTGTTAACAGTGCTAGCATTAGGAGTGTGTTTGGTTTTAACAGTGCTAGCATTAGGAGTGTGTTTGGTTTTAACAGTGTTAGCATTAGGAGTGTGTTTGGTTTTAACAGTGCTAGCATTAGGAGTGTGTTTGGTTTTAGCAGTGCTAGCATTAGGAGTGTGTTTGGTGTTGGCAGTGCTAGCATTAGCATTGACAAGAAGGTGAACGATATCCGATCCTCCTTCCCTCCTCCCCCGGCTGGTGCCCTGCGCACTACCCACACCCGTCTGCCTGCCACCCCCCCCTCTCTACCTTCATCTACTCCTCTTCCCCCCCCCATCCCCTCTCTATCCCACTTCTCTCCCCTCTCCCCTAACGAGGTCCTTCTCCTTGTTACCTCTAGTCGCCCCACCTCATGCTCTCTGGACCCGGTCCCATCCACTCTGCTGCAGTCTATTGCACCTGAACTTCTTCCCTTCTTAACCCACCTTATTAACACCTCTCTGACATCTGGCTACTTTCCCTCTACTTTCAAAACTGCCAGAGTCACCCCCCTCCTGAAGAAACCGACACTTGACCCCTCTGAGATCAAGAACTACAGACCGGTTTCCCTTCTATCCTTCCTATCTAAAACTCTTGAACGTGCTGTCTTTAAACAACTGTCCTCCTATCTCCACCAGAACAACCTCCTGGACTCCAACCAGTCTGGGTTCAAAGTGGAACCCCACTTTGAACCCATCCCGTCCTGGCAGTGACGGAGTCGCTCCATGCCGCTAGAGCGAACTCTCTCTCCTCCGTCCTGATACTCCTGGACCTGTCTGCAGCGTTCGACACGGTGAACCATCAGATCCTCCTCTCCACCCTCGAGGGGATGGGTGTCTCAGGCTCTGCACTCTCCCTGTTTGCATCCTACCTGACGGGTCGCTCCTACCAGGTGATGCTGAGAGGGTCTGTGTCAGAACCACACAGACTCACAACTGGGGTTCCCCAAGGCTCGGTTCTGGGTCCTCTTCTTTTCTCTCTCTACACTACATCTCTGGGTGCTGTCATCCACTCCCATGGCTTTTCCTACCACTGCTATGCCGATGACACCCAGCTGATCCTCTCATTCCCCCCCTCTGATACCCAAGTGGAGGCACGCATTGCTGCTTGTCTGGCTGACATCTCGGAGTGGATGTCGACAAACCACCTGAAGCTCAACCTGGACAAGACCGAGCTGATGTTCCTCCCGGGGAAGGGCTGTCCACACCGAGACATGGCCATCACCATTGATAATGCTGTGGTGACCTCAACTCGGACTGCGAAGAATCTGGGTGTGACCCTGGACGATCAACTGACGTTCTCGGCAAACATCGCATCAGTGACAAGGTCCTGCAGATTCCTCCTCTACAACATCAGGAGGATTCGCCCCTTCCTCACGGAGAAGGCAGCCCAGGTGCTCATCCAGGCTCTCGTCATCTCCCGCCTGGACTACTGCAACTCCCTCCTCGCTGGTGCTCCGGCATCTGCCATCAGACCTCTGGAGCTTGTTCAGAAAGCTGCGGCTCGTCTGGTGTTCAACCGCCCCAAGTTCTCCCACACAACCATCCTTCTCCGTTCTCTACACTGGCTCCCCGTAGCGGCTCGCATCCAGTTCAAAACCCTGGTGCTAGCCTATAGGGCAGTGAAAGGAACAGCTCCTTCCTACCTCCGGGCTATGGTCGATGCCTACACCCCTGCCCGACCACTTCGGTCTGCCACCTCGGGGCGACTGATTGCCTCGTCACTCAAGGGTCCTTCTGGCCGATCCACACGGTCACGACTCTTTTCTGTTCTGGCCCCACAGTGGTGGAATGAACTTCCCACTGATGTTAGGACAGCAGAGTCACTGCCCATATTTCGCCGCAGGTTGAAAACCCACCTCTTCAGGAAACACTACCCTTCCTCTCTGCCTGACCTACTTGTTGTTAACTAGTTGTACGAACGCTTGTTTTCTATTGTTGTATTGTTTATTGGATCTTGTTTAGTCGATACACTGAATTGTTTTAGCTCATGCTCATTTGACTTAGCTATTTTGTCTCATCTGTTTAAGGAAATAGGTAGCTGATATATTGCACTTTTACCTTAGCGCTCGGTATACTCTTGGTTGCTTGTTTTTGCAGAAAATGCACTAAAGACTTCTGGTGATTAGTAGTTTTCGTTCCCTACCTATGTTGAATACACTTATTGTAAGTCGCTTTGGATAAAAGCGTCTGCTAAATGACTGTAATGTAATGTAATGTAGCATTATGAGTGTGTTAACAGCGCTAGCATTAGGAGTGTGTTTGGTGTTAACAGTGCTAGCATTAGGAGTGTGTTTGGTTTTAACAGTGCTAGCATTAGGAGTGTGTTTGGTTTTAGCAGTGCTAGCATTAGGAGTGTGTTTGGTGTTAGCAGTGCTAGCATTAGGAGTGTGTTTGGTGTTAACAGTGCTAGCATTAGGAGTGTGTTTGGTGAGGAGGGGGCACGGTGGCGCCGTCGGTAGCGCTGTCGCCTCACAGCTAGAAGGGTTCGATTCCCGCCGGGGACGCTGTGGGCGTGTCTTCTCCTCCGCGTCATCAGCACCCATACCCTGGGTGGGGTTGGCCTACTCTGTGTGGAGTGTGCATGTTCTCCCCGTGTCTCCTAGGGTAGTAAATAACCTCAACTTGGCAGTGCTAGCAGCAGGGCTGTAATGATGTTCTATAAAAACACAACATTCCTGTAATCCTCCATTGAGACACAGACAATATAGACAGGTGTAGATTTAGCAGCATAGATTGACTGTGTGACTCTGGAACCATTTCATTTATTTTTTGGCACTTCATTGACTCCCTCATTGTGCCTCTTACTTCTCCTCCTTATGTCTCATTCTCTTTCATTCTTCATCTTCTCCTCCTCCTCCTCCTCCACACATCAAACTGTTCTCCTTCATCATTTCACAGTGTGACTGTTAAACCTCACAGCACCTCCCTAATATATCTCTTACCACCTCACTAACTGTGTGTGTGTGTGTGTGCGTGTGTGTGTGTGTGTGTGTGTGTGTGTGTGTGTGTGTGTGTGTGTGTGTGTGTGTGTGTGTGTGTGTGTGTGTGTGTGTGTGTGTGTGTGTGTGTGTGTGTGTGTGTGTGTGTGACAGTATTATTTTAATGGTGTGTCCAGAAAAGCCGCTCCAAATATTTCCCAGCATGCTCCGGGGGAGCAGGGAGTTCAGTGGGTCACTGGAATATTTAATTGGAGTCATAAATGTTCAGCTGCAATCTGTGTGTGTGTGTGTGTGTGTGTGTGTGTGTGTGTGTGTGTGTGTGTGTGTGTGTGTGTGTGTGTGTGTGTGTGTGTGTGTGTGTGTGTGTGTGTGTGTGTGGCCTGATCCTGAAAGAAATAGACATACGTTAACATTCATATTTTACATACCATGTAGCTGTAGCGGTATTTTAAAAGTGCTATTGATGAATGAATTTAGAACCTGAACTGAACTATAAAGTGATTGAACCCCTTAAAACCTATACTTATTTGATCGGGGTCCCACAGGGATCTTTACTAGGTCTGCTCCTTTTCTCCCTCAACACCAAATGTCTTCTACTGAATGTTCTCTCCAGATCTGCGATGCTAGGATTCATGTGGTTGGACACACACCATCATTACAGATGTTGGTTTGCAGTGTTCCACAGTGCTCAGCAGTAGATACAGATGTTTACTGGTCCACACTGCTCAGCAGTAAATGCAGATGTTTACACGGCGTTAACACCTACAACAATAGCCAGGACATAGAGAAAAAAATGTTTTTCGGTCGCGGCCAGGTGGGGCGGGGCTAGTGCGGTTCGAGTTGAGCCCCCACGGCAGTGCACATAAATTGGCGCGCCCGAAATCCAGATGTTCAGTGCTCAGCAGTAAATGCTGATGTTCCAGTGCTCAGCAGTAAATCCAGATATTGCTCAACCGTAAGTCCAGATGTTTACTGGTCCACAGTGCTCAGCAGTAAATCCAGATGTTGCTCAGCAGTGCATCCAGATGTTGCTCAGCAGTGCATCCAGATGTTGCTCAGCAGTGAATCCAGATGTTGTTCAGCAGTAAATCCAGATGTTGCTCAGCAGTAAATCCAGATGTTGCTCAGCAGTAAATCCAGATGTTGCTCAGCAGTAAATCCAGATGTGTGCAGTGGTCCACAGGGAGCTGATGTGAAGCAGCTGCTGTTATCACTTCACTGTCAATAATGTGCTGCCTCAGCATGTTTGTCAACGGCAGGAGGTTAATGAGGTCCATGTCTTCACTGGAGGTTAATGAGGTCCATGTCTTCACTGGAGGTTAATGAGGTCCATGTCTTCACTGGAGGTTAATGAGGTCCATGTCTTCACTGGAGGTTAATGAGGTCCATGGCTTCACTGGAGGTTAATGAGGTCCATGTTTTCACTGCTTCTTTCCACATTATTCCTCCTGTGACAGCAGCACAAATGTGTCCTTGTTACAGCAAATCAAAAGTGAAACTTCTGCAGTGGCTAAATGTGTTCGTATTGTCTAGTGAGTTCCTACTGTAAATGGCTCAGATCCATTATTGTATTTGTAGTTTTATTGTGTGTAAAGTGGAGATGTTTAATGTTTATAAGTATTAATTTATTTAGTAGTTTTAGTGTGTGTAAAGTGGAGTTGGAACACAGTCATTCAGCCTCTGGAGTCTTGCTTCAGTTCAGATAATTGCTCCTCTCTCTTTCCCTCTTAGTTTGTCATGCAGGGGATTCAGTAATGATGCAGTTAATGGTCTGGTTTGGAGGTCCAATGTTGTGAGCTTCATCAAACATGTCATACGCAGTGGTGGAAAGTAACTAAGTACATGTGTTTAAGTACTGTGCTTAAGTACAATTTTGAGTTACTGTTTACTTCACTAGAGTATTCAATTTGCAATACCTTTACTTCTACTCCACCACATCTCAGAGGCAAATATTGTACTTTTACTCCACTACAATTATTTGAAAACTTTAGTTACTAGTTACTCTGCAGATATAAATGACTATATTATAAAACATACATTAACCACTTTAGCCCTATTTTATACATAGGCTATTTGAAAATAGCCGATCTACAAGCTCACAACGTGTCGCATCGCGACGCTGTTGTGAGCTTATAGATCTGCATATCTGCATATCTGCATATCTGCATATCTGCATGTCTGCATGTCTGCATGTCTGCATGTCTGCAAGTATATTTTGATCCCAATATTTTTGTACTTTCACTCAAGTAGCATTTTGAACACAGGCCTTTTACTTGTGTAACAGAGTATTTTTATATAGTGGTTTTGCTACTCTTACTTAAGTAAAATATCCAAGTACTTCTTCCACCACTGGTCCTACGTTAGGCCCACGCTACACACCCACCCGGGTGGACGTGATGTCACAACCCCCACCGACCAATCATCTGCTACGCTCCACATTATAATAAAGACGGATGTGTTTGTGGACATGGACCTCTTCTCTCATTAGAGTGATTTATAGTCTCTCTGCTTTCAGGAAACCAGACGAATCCTTTTGCAATTTATCCAGCTCTAATTAATGGCTCGTAATTAAACCCTGTAACCTTTTTCCCTCTCCGGTCTCCTATGCTCACCTGCAATGCAAATGTTCAGTGTTTAACCCATAAAGACCGGGAAAGCATCTGTCATTTTAACCATTATTTTATACTTTGGCTATTAAAAAATATCAGATGTAGGCCTATGCTATGAGCTTGTAGATCTGCTATGTTTGAAAAATCATGAAAATGTGTGCAAAATCCAACATTTGTAACTCAAATCTTTGCTTCTGGGGGATTCTACAAATGTCTTCTAAATCCAAACAGTTTTTTGAAAAAAAAACTTGTTGTTTAATCAGTGGTTCTCAAACTTTTTTCATGTCAAGGGCCCCCAAAATTATATTGTATTTGGCCGCGGACCCCCATCTCAAAATATGTTGTTCCAGGGACCCCCAGAAGCAAAGATTTTAGTAAACAAAAATCACTTTAAAAAATGTATATATTCAAAGATTTGCAAAACATTTCACGATTAAAAAAAAATAGCAGATCTACAAGCTCATAGCGCGGCACTCGGGTGCCGCGCTATGAGCTTGTATATCTGCTATTTTTGAATAGCCAAAGTATAAAATAATGGTTAAAGTGGTTACACAGATGCGTTTCCGGTCTAAATGGGTTAATGTTGCCTGGTGGCCTGTCGTTAGTAAAGTGATGTAAGGAGCAGCAGGTGAAATGATGGTGAATGTGTCTCCTCCTCCTCGCGGTTCCTTCCTAATGATGTGATTTATTACAGCTGCGTTTTGTCCCCGTCTGACAGCCACCTTATGGTCCTTGTCTCAATGTTAAACTGTTACAGGACAAGAGCTCCATCTAGAACATTCATTAAATGTACGGAGGTGACTGAACTGTATCTGTGACCTGTGCTGAGTGTGGAGAATTAGAGAGAGAGAGAGAGAGAGAGAGAGAGAGAGAGAGAGAGAGAGAGAGGAGGGGGGAGGGGGGAGGGGGAGGGGGGAGGGGGAGAGGGAGAGAGGGAGAGGGAGAGAGACTTTATGAGGCAGGGAAATATATGAATATGGAGAGATTAGGCTTCAGTGTGTATGTGTGCAAATGATTGACCTTGGCTACAATGTTAATCACCCTTATGTTAATAATCATAAAGTCATAAAGGCAATGTCACTGCGTGCAGGGTTCTCCAGCACAGTGAACATGCCCTTTGAAAATGATTATAATATATATAATTGTATTAAATATTTAAATATTGTTTGTGCATGCAGGTGCAGCTCCAGTGCCAGAACATAGTGAACATGATCATTAAATATTGTGTTCATAATCATAAAGTCAGGTTAATCTCCAGCACAGTGAACATGATCATTACATATTATTATAATAGACCACCAAAGTCTGACGTCATTTACACATCCTTTGTTTGTCTACCTGGTTCGCAGTTTTCCACCCCCGTTCTGAATCCCATAGACGTATTTAATATCGGGTCAAATAAGAACTGTGTTACAAAAATAAACAAATGATCAAGGTTTGACTCTTATGGATATGAAGAAACTGACGGTGAGAAAACGATAATGTTACTTCCGCCGAATTAGTCACATTTTCGCCAGAAACAGACTGTATCAAATATAAGTGACTGACTATCATAAACGATACAGAGCCTGACAATATCGCCGGGACAGTGTGTTTATTTTTGGACCACAATTCTTATATGAGACGATTCTAAGATGACCCAATGTTATTCTCCATAGAGAAATTACTTCCGCAAACCTGGGGATGAACGAGTGACGTCAGGACTTCGGTGGTCTATATATAATATGATTGAATATTGTGTTAATAATCATAAAGTCAGGTTCATCTCCAGCACAGTGAATGATCATTAAATATTATTATAATATATAATATGATTGAATATTGTGTTAATAATCATAAAGTCAGTGAACATGATCATTAAATATTATTATAATATATTGT
>NC_137609.1:53006013-53008513 GCF_963280865.1 Gymnoscopelus braueri
AAGGTGTTTTAGTCTCCTATTGTCACTGTTTTGATTAGTGTTTAAACATTTAGTTTTTCACCATTGACAATTACATTTAAATCAGTGATTGGTTAAACAATAAGCAGTAAACTGTGGCACCGTACAGCAAGTCTGACACAAACATTATGATGTGCCTCAGAAAGCAACCAGTTAGAGTTAAAACTAGTGAGTATAAATGAGTATAAAATAAGACTGTATCCATAATTGGCTAAACTAAATTAAGCAACTCATTAAATTAAAATGTTACAGTGATTTACAAAGACAATATAAAGCTTGCACTTTACCTTGTTAACATAGAATATTACAAATGAAGACAGAGGATAAAAGTAAAAGAGTAATAGTTAGCATTGATAGCAGTGGAACACAGTGATCTTCTGACACCATGCAACAGTGTTCATCTAGTTCACTGTGTTGGGTCACATATTGATCTGTCCTGTTATGCAAGGGGGAATTGTTACGAAATAAACCCAGACAGGGTGATTAATCACCCCGAACGAGCCGGTCATTCTCAACAATGACCGGCTCGCCGTCAATTATCCCGCTTATTACACGGCTACTTAACACATACAGTGCCAAGATCGCATCGATGCGTTCTTTCAAATCCAACGCCTGAGTGCCAAGATCGCATCGATGCGTTCTTTTGAATTTTCATTGTTTAATCTGTGATCGCACGGCTGTGTTTATTTCTCATCAACACTTTCGTTTTCCACTTACGTCACACTCACCCGGAGCCGGATGTAAAAAAAAAAAATCATTTCCGGGTCACGTTGTTTTTCTCCGGTGATTTTCGGCCAGAATAAGGAAAAACACGGTTTTTCACACGGTATAAAAGACAAACGGACAGCTCAACTTCTATTTTCTTTGGTCCGGGTGACTAACAGTCATCGTCGTAGTGTATCACATCGTTTTCAGGCCGATCAGCGGGCCGGGAATTGTCGAAAACGTCACATCCTTTGAATGACCGGATATGACGTGGGCCTGTTTGGGAGGGGGGTGAGCGAGGTGATCAATGTTTGGATGTGCTGCTCTCTACTGGTGGAACAATCGTAGGTGCTTGACAACACAATCAGAGAATGTATTTGAATGAAAAATTACAAAACAAAAAAATTAAAAAACACGCAAATTGCTGGCACAGGGGTGAGTACATTATGAATAAACTCTGGCAGTCAATGTGTTAATAAAGAAATCAATAAATTGACCCAAAAGTAACAACACACCGAAGGATTTCATTGCTTACGGTAATGAAAGCAGTCCATTAATTTATGCCAGGTGCGTCGTGTTGATAAAATAGAATCAATATTTGGTTACTGCATTGTCTATTGCAGTCTACTGTCTATTCTTGAGAGCAGTGTTTTGCTGTAAATGACAATGTGCGTTTGTCTAATCAAAGACTCTGAGTCTTTGATTAGACAGCTGTCTGTTGTTGAGTTCAGCCGTCATTATTCAAAAATAACACACAACTGAATTCAGTGATTGACCAATCAGAATCAAGCATTCAACCAAGCCGTGTAATAATAGTACATAGCCGATGGATTGCATTTATATTTGCAATAATATCGTTGATTATTTGTACAGTTGATTATACTGCCCTTTATGACTGTTGAACTATATATATAGATATATATATATATATATATATATATAAATATATATATATATATATATATATATACATATTATATATATATATATATATATATATATATATATATATATATATATATATATATATATATAATATGTATATATATATATATATATATATATATATATATATATATATATATACATATTATATATATATATATATATATATATATATATATATATATATATATATATATATATATATATATATATATATATATATATATATACATATATATATATATATATATATATATATATATATATATATATATATATATATATATATATATATATATATATATATATATATATATATGTGTGTGTGTTTTTTTGTTGTTGATCATTTGTCATTGTGTGTTGGTGTTGTAGACCCGTATTTATAACTTAATGAATCAGTGCCACCTGTGCACTGTCTGTACTGGCTCAATAAAGATTTAATTTAATAGGAAACGTTTCAGTCAAGGACCTTCTTCAATCTTCAGTCATATGAAGAAGCTCCTTGACCCAAACGTTGCCTATTAAATTACATCTTTATTGAGCAAGTGGAGACGGTGTGCAGACAGGTGTCCCTGATTAACTAATATAACTTCTGACACTATATTTCTTTGGCAACATCAGTTTCCTGTCTGCCAGTAAGGCATAAATGAAAAGAATGTAAATTAATAGAATAGGCTCTATGCACAGCGGCCATATTGGAATGAAATTGGGCCTCTTCCTTACTTCCTTCACAGGTGTTACCAATGATACTAATCAAGGGCGCCGATGCTGTGGGTGCCTCGGGGCTAAAGCACCCAGGTGAAATGAGGAGCGGTCAAAAAAATAAAAATAA
>NC_137609.1:53013513-53021013 GCF_963280865.1 Gymnoscopelus braueri
CTCTACCGTATATAGCATTCAGAGATTGCTGAATAGTACACTAGTGTGACAGACAGACAGACAAACACACAGACAGACAGACAGACAGACAGACTATGGTGGTCGTAGCATCACTGACAAAGCTGCAACTAGCATTTTTTTTTATTTTTTATTTTTCTTTTACCAGCAGAAAGACTATTGTTCAATCTGTAATAATGTCTGTATTTGATTATGGGGATACACTGTATATGCATGCTTCACTCTCCACACTGAAGCCACTGGGTGCAGTCTACCACAGTGCTTTGCGTTTTATTACTGGTGATGATTATCTCACCCATCACTGTATTTTATATGATAAAGTGGGTTGGCCATCTCTCGCAGTTCGTAGAGAGCAACAAAATGCTTCAAATCATGAACACAGCATGCATTTTCCGTGAAATTTTGCACACACATTCCCACTAGGCCGAGGAAGAAATTCCATTCCAAATTTTCAAATCAGCCTCATGGTGGCGCTATAACAGGCCGATTTGTGTTTTTACCTATAATTGCACCGATCTGTGTAAAACTTTGTATGTGCACTCCCTAGAGGCCAAGGAAAAACCCTTGCCCTGCATTTTTCACATCTGCCTTTTATAGCGCCACCAGGAGGCTGACTTATGTAAAACACATTTTTGGATATTACTCCTTCAGATTGTATCTAAATCTCACACAAATTGGTACACATGATCTCTATAGTCATGTGATCAAGATGGATCTGTTAGAGTTTTCATATTCCATCCTGATTGGCTAAGATTGACATCTAAAGCTTGCAGGAGTGGCCCGTTTTCAACAAAATGCCGCAAATCATGAACGCAGGGTCCGATTGCAGTGAAACATGCACAAACATTTGCACTACAATGAGGAAGAAATGCCACCCTTCCACATTGCCCTGTTATAGCGCCACCAGCAGGTCTAATTTAGCAAAACACATTTTTGGAACAAAATGCCTCAAATCATGAATGCAGTGTCCGATTGCCATCAAAGGCCTAAGAAGAAATGCCACACTTTTCACATTATAGCGCCATCAGGAGGCCACGATAACCTACCTGACCTGGCGGAGACCTGTGCTCCGAGGAGCACTTTTTCTAGTTTGCATCTGATTTTAAATCTCTGTGTTGTTATCCATGTCCTCACTGTATTGTCTGATTCACCGCCTTTTGCGATTATTTTGGTTTTATGCTTCTGCTTTTCTTTTTTTGCTTTATTGTCAAAGTTGTGACATTGTAATGTGATTCAAATGTTTGTTATCAGGGCGTCCTTGAAAAAGAGAGCTTGCTCTCAATGGGTTTCCCTGAATAAATAAAGGAAAAATAAAAAAGAAAGAAAGAAATAGGAAGTGATTCTAAAACAGTTTTTTAACTTCCCTGTGTGTGTGTGTGTGTGTGTGTGTGTGTGTGTGTGTGTGTGTGTGTGTGTGTGTGTGTGTGTGTGTGTGTGTGTGTGTGTGTGTGTGTGTGTGTGTGTGTGTGTGTGTGTGTGTGTGTGTGTGTGTGTGTCCTCCAGGTCTCCGGTCATGGCAGGCGGACTCTTCGCTGTAGACAGGAAGTGGTTTTGGGAGCTGGGAGGATATGACACGGGTCTGGAGATCTGGGGAGGAGAACAATATGAGATCTCCTTTAAGGTAAAAACTAAACACATATTTTACTGCTACAATCACCACACACCATGACACTGTACTGCAATGCACTACAATACAAATACACTACTACAATACAATACAATACAATACAATATAATGCAATACAATACAGTACAGTACAGTACAGTACAGTACAGTACAGTACAGTACAGTACAGTACAGTACAGTACAGTACAGTACAGTACAGTACAGTACAGTATTGTACAGTACTGTACAGTACAATACAATACAATACAATACTACCCCTAGAACTGTATCACCACACACCATGACACCAATAGAATAGAATGTGCACTTCAGAACAATATCTCATGCATGCTGTACATATTTAACACATAATAACATTGTGCTGTTACACCAATCAGTCCAACAGCTTTGATACCGTTTAATTCTACTCTTTGGTTTGGTTTGTGTGGTGTAAGAAATGGTATCCATGGAATCTGTTTCAAGCCCATGTTGTTTATATCTTATATCCATTCACATGTGCTGTTAAAAGGACTGCACATATTAAGCTTTCAAAGCTTTCGTAATAGTATTATTATATCCATCCATATACATCCACCTGGCATTGAAAACATAACTTTTCTCTGCAGATCGCATAGTTCTTTCACGCCAAACTCTGGCCATGTCAAATTCATTTCAAATGAGCACGCACGCACGCACGCACGCACGCACGCACGCACGCACGCACGCACGCACGCACGCACGCACGCACGCACGCACGCACGCACGCACGCACGCACGCACACACACACACACACACACACACACACACACACACACCACACACCCACACACCCACACACACACACACACACCCCCACACACACACACACACACACACACACACACACACACACACACACCAAATCCATTAGTTAGTAAATGGATTTAACTAACTCCCTCTCAGACTCTCAGAGTAAGGTGAGGCCATTTGCACATCGATCACACTCATAAAACACTGATTAGATTCAGATTCAGATAGATCAGATTATATTAGTTTATATTACATTAGATCAGATCAGATCGATATGCACCTCACTATGAATTATTCTATAAAACACAATAATTATGCTGAATGTACAATTATGCTAATTGTACATTCTCCCATTCCCCCACTGTCCTCCACTGAACCTCTCTCTCTCTGTGTCTCATATAAACATTATGCATGTGACAGCCTGCTAGTGCACAGAGTAGCATGACGAAGGCGGTCTGTTAGTATGTGTCTCTTACGTAAGTAAGTAGGTCGGAGAGGCTTATTGTCTGTATCAGCAGAGAGAGCGCTTACGATGCGTTAGATCGGGGGTGATGCAACTTTGATAATGGAGAGGGCCACTATATTTCCACACTCACTCCAGAGACATTGCATATACTGTCGGGTATTTTAACTTTTTTCGTAAATTAATGCCGTACTTCGCCATACTATGTCACACAAAAGTAGCAAAAATAGCCGATAGCAAAAATAGCCGATACCCTGAAAAATCCGATCTACAAGCTCAAAACGCGTCGCAGTTTTGAACTTGTAGATCTGCTATTTTTCCTATTTTTGAATTGGGATCCTGCTTTTTTTGGGGATATTTTTTTATTGGAATCCTGAAAAGTAACATTTGTATTTAACTCATTGACTGCCAGAGTTAAAACCTCGTTCATAGCAGCCCTTGCCAGCGATTTTTGTGTTTTTTTGTTTCGTTATTTTGTTATTTAATTTACATATAGAAAGTCTAGCTGGACAGTTGAATCGTTTTGATCGTTCCACCACTAGAGAGCAGCACATACCAGCTTGATCGCCTCTCGATCACACTCGCCCCCCCCCCACACCCACTCACACAGTCAAACACATGAACCGGAAGTGAAATGTCTCAGATTCTGTGATCGGCGAAAATTACGATGTGATACACAACGGGGATGACTGTTCGTCACCCAGACCATAGATTATAGGAGGGGAGGTCTCCGATCGTTTTATATAGCGTGTGAAAAACCGTTTGTTTCCCTATTATGGTCGAAAATGACTGGGGGGAAAAATGTAAAACCGGAAACGGAACCCAAGTCATGAAACCGGATGCAGTGGTGGTTGAAGTAAGTGGAACCTGAAACTTAGCCTGATTCATAACAGAATAGCGTGATCAGAGCATAAAGATCAATAAAGACCATAGATCGCATTAATGCGATCCTGGCGGCCAGGCGCGCTATTTATTAGATCGCATTAATGCGATAATGGCGGCCAATGAGTTAATTTCAAATGCATTTAGTTATACTTATGTTAACTTGAACTTAAATACAAATACATTGGACATAAAAAAGACAATAGAATGTTAATACTAGTCATTAAGCTACTAATATAGACTGAAGTCATTAAAGCGGGTCATGTTTGCACGTTTGGAATTGTAAACAGCTGAAATCAATAATATGTCAGTTTCCCGATATTAACCTGCGGCCGCATTAAAGGGATATTTCACTTTCCAAAAAACTTTTGGTCATTTTATCATCTACTCAGGCCTTTGTGAACCCCCCAGACAGTTTTTAAGTTGCTTGATTCATTATTTAGATATTTGATATTCATTTTATCAGACACGCCCCCTTCCTATACAAACCCATTGTAAATTCAAACTTCATTTTAACCTTGATAGATTCATCAAGAACACCCGTCCTTGGTTCTGGTGACTCATCCTGCCCTCCTAATGTGTGAGGGGGCCTTGTTTTTTCAATTACTTTTTTCATTTATTTTTAATATTTTATTTTGAAAATGAAAAAAATAAAATACAATAAAACATTTAAATAAAATAAATGAAAAATGTAATTGGAAAAACACGGCCCCCTCACACATTAGGAGGGCAGGATGAGTCACCAGAACCAAGGACGGGTGTTTTTGATCAATCTAACATGGTTAAAATGGAGTTTGAAGTTACAATGGGTTTGTATAGGAAGGGGGTTGGTCTGATAAAATGAATATCAAATATCTAAATAGTGAATCAAGCAACTTAAAAACTGTCTGGGGGGTTCACAAAGGCCTGAGTAGATGATAAAATGACCAAAAGTTTTTTGAGGTGGGGGCCGCGTGTGGCCCCCCGGGCCGCCAGTTACCCATGTATGCGTTAGATCAACGCTTACAATGCGTTGGGAGATGGATTGCTGAAGGTGGAGTGCCACGCCTACTGCTGTATACGTTCACAGTACTTACCATCAGCTCCCAGCACTTCAAACACCACCGGCCATCGGGGAGGGTGATATCTGTCACTGCACGTACTCCTACGGGCTGGGGGGCAGTGTTGCCAGATTCTGTGAGAGAAACAAGCAACCAGGTCTAGGAAAACCAGCCCAAAAGAAGCGACTATGGGCCACATGAGCACTTTAACATATACATCAGCTATTTGAAAACAGCAGATCTACAAGCTCACAACGCGTCGCGATGCGACGCGCTGTGCAGATCTGGCAACCCTGGGCGGCGCCTGTCGGCGGGGAGTGTTGGGCGGGAGGAGTTGGACGAAGGCTCTACGTCCTCCCGGTGGGGGCTCCTCACTGGCAGGTGAGTCAGTAGGATACTTCCTGCTTTCGTGTACAGAGGGGGCGGGTTTAAAATCAGCGCGGAGAGAATGCGCCCGATCCCATTGGTTCACCGATCTGTCCGTCAGCCCCCCGCCCCCGTCAACACAACATTACGAGCGACGCCCACTGCACTCTGGTTGGTTGGGGGAAATGAAACACTTCCTATACCACCGGGTACACCGACACACGCTGGTCCAGGCTTTTATTTTTTAGCAAAACTAAACAATAAAAGCCTGGAGATCGAGGCTAGTAGGATACAAAAGCAGTGACGACACAGAAATGTGTGTGGGGTGGAATCAATTGGCATGATGACTGGGGAGAAAAAGGGGTAAAAGATTACTGGCTCTACTCTAAATGAACACATTCGGTGCCAGAATTTTATAATAACAGATTACGTTCGGTGCCAGAAATGTCACCGTTAACTCTCTCAGTGCCAATTAAATAAAAAAATATGTTCATACTGTGCCAGCAATTTTTTTCAAAGTAAAAAAAAATGTGCTTAGGAAGCGAGATACAGCCTTTTTCACATTTCACAAAAAAAGAAAAATATTTCGTTTTTTTTTTTTTAACTGGGGATTTTTCGTTCTTGGCACTGAGGGCATTCGGAAAAAAACTCTGGATATCTTGTTGTGTGGCACTGAGAGAGTTAAGCTGCGCGGCGCTGTTTAAGCTGCAGACTCCACGACGAGCGATCCATGTGAAACGAAGCATGCGTGCATTTTGCACGATGGTCCTGGCTAACGCCTGGAACGATAACATCTTTACCGCGGGTCACATCGGCGGAGCGATAGCGCATACAAAATGAGTCGTTTTCCTCAACGTAAAAAAGTTTCAGAGTTATAGGGGTTTTAGAGAAGGAGATAGAACGGAAGCGGATGGGGAGCCATGTTTTTTGGCACGGTGATCTATAAGGCCCTTCCTTCGCAGAAACACCGCGGGTGATTCCAGAGCTGCTCCAGCCCCTCCCGTGTGGAAAAAAAAACGAAAAAAATAAAAGAGACTGAAAACACGGTTCAGACCGTGTTCGGCACCGAAGCGCTACTCTGTGAAAACACGGTTCAGACCGTGTTTGGCACCCGATGTGTTAAAAAAAATGAAAAAGAAGAAGACTCGTCTCTCCTCTTCGTCCTCTCATGCTGCTTGGGAGGCAGTTGGGAACGCTTGTCACAATAATTCAATTGTGGTTTTAAAGAGTCAGGACTTGTGCCGTCTCACTTCATTAAGTCACAAAGGCCACTGCTGTGTAATTACATTAGACTGGATTCACATCCACTGTGGAGGCATCATGACAACCTGCCGGGAGGTTAGAACATGCTGCCGACCCTTCTGGAAAGGAATGGAGCTCAACAGGGACCGCCCACTTTTTGGTCCTTAGGAAGTGAATTGTTAAGTTTCCCATTTATTTACTACATACACTTTTTGGGAAACAAACAAACAAACAAACAAAAAAATTATATAGACCAATTATTTGTTTACCAACATGGATGCACAGGTGATTGTTTCATGCAATCAATTCTCAACCTGTTGTTTCGGGGTGCGCTGGTTTCAGCTGGTTTCAGCTGGTTTCAGCACACCCCAACCCCCTCTTGTGTGTTGGCTAGTGCTGCGCGCCCTAGCGAGACCTGATAGAATGGGTTTGACGCTTGCGCGGCATGACGCTTGCAACCAGTGTGACGTCGTCTGTTAAGGGGTCTATATATTCTACATAAGCGAAGGTACAAGACTGTGTACATAATGTTATTATTGCGCTTCCACTCCCAGCAGGGAAACAGTTTTCTGTCTTTCCCCTGCTGTCTGTCTGCATTTCTTGTCTCTCTCTGAATAAAACATAACAATGTAGAAACAAGACCAGGAGACCTGGTTCTGCCAGACCCAAAATGAAGTCCTAGTATGTAACACACCTACAAACCACTTTATAACTGAAGTTCATGATGTCATGAATAGTTTGTGACGAAAGGGGACGACACCATTTTTTTTTGGCTGGGGCCGGAGGACAAATGACCCCTGCCCATGTATGGACGAAACAGATACAAAGCCTCATGTAAGCCCGACCCCTTGGGTCTGGCGAAAATGTATATAAATCAGACGTCATTTGTTGGGTTCATATTTTTTTAGGGCTGTGCTACCTAGTAGACTAGGCTGTGTGTGTGTGTGTGTGTGTGTGTGTGTGTGTGTGTGTGTGTGTGTGTGTGTGTGTGTGTGTGTGTGTGTGTGTGTGTGTGTGTGTGTGTGTGTGTGCGCGCGCAACTAATCGTGGCTAACCACTGAGCACTGCCAGTAAATCTCTGAATATGTTTTTG
>NC_137609.1:53026013-53036013 GCF_963280865.1 Gymnoscopelus braueri
GTTTGATCAGCTCTGTCACCACATATCAATCAGTTTGATCAGCTCTGTCACCACAGATCAATCAGTTTGATCAGCTCTGTCACCACAGATCAATCAGTTTGATCAGTCCTGTAACCACAGATCAATCAGTTTGATTTGTCCTGTCACCACAGATCAGTCAGTCAATACTCCAGACGAGTCCACATGGCGTCTTAATAAATAGTTCAACAAACACAGGAAGCGTGGTTGAGTCTGTGAGGAGAATAGAATCCACACCAGGCCTAAACATAAATTTGACTTCAATGGACTATTTTCTTCTCTCAAACTCTTTATTTGTCATTTATCTCTTAGCTGTATCTGACTGAAGGCAAAGGCAAGGATTTGTCATTGAAGCATGTTTGTATCCATGAAACATGTCAAACCACCACAGTGTCAACTCAGGGTTGTGTTGACTGTGTTCAGGAATCTGCTCTGATTTTAGAGCGCTCTGGTTTTGACATCATAGAGTTCTCTGATATCAATTAGTATACAAACAGAGTAGATACTTACTAACATTGCCAATTGCATCGCTTAAAATACATTTAAATTAATGTGAATTAATCTCATGTATAAACATTATTATAACCCATTTTGTTCCAGGTACTATAGAGTGTGTGTTGAATACTGTCTAGTACCAGACAGGCTGCAACCACTGCATTTTGCAGTGACTTCCTCCTCCATTGTTCAGACATACAGGACAACCCAGCTTTACACTCAGAGCGGTCATTGAGCCACTCTGAGTCTCCCAAAGCGCAGAGCTCTGAATCTTCCAAGGTTACAACCCTCCGACCGCTCTGAATTTACAAACCGGCCAGAGAGCACCCAAGGGTGCACTCCAGCGCTCTCGGAGCATATTTTCAAATGTGCCCTCAGAGAGCCATGAACAACTAGCTGTCCATTTTTTGTCTCACACATTCAGTAGATATCCACACATTAAAAATAGGCTCTCTCCTTCCCTCTAGCTCCCTCCCTCCCCCTCTATCTACACTTACAGATTCAGCAGTGAGTTATATAGGACCTGTGGATGCTTTAACCTGCATCTCGCAGCATCAGTTGATCCTATACTAACCCTAACCAACCCCAAACCTCCAACCCCCCTAACCCTGACTTTACACTGTGTCCCTAACCTGAGTCAACTCTACCTTCACTGTGTCCCTAACCTGAGCCAACTCTACCTTCACTGTGTCCCTAACCTGAGCCAACTCTACCTTCACTGTGTCCCTAACCTGAGTCAACTCTACCTTCACTGTGTCCCTAACCTGAGTCAACTCTACCTTCACTGTGTCCCTAACCTGAGACAACTCTACCTTCACTGTGTCCCTAACCTGAGCCAACTCTACCTTCACTGTGTCCCTAACCTGAGACAACTCTACCTTCACTGTGTCCCTAACCTGAGACAACTCTACCTTCACTGTGTCCCTAACCTGAGTCAACTCTACCTTAGAGTTGAGTTTAGAGCAGGGGTGATGCTACTTTGATGATGGAGAGGGCCATTATATATACAAACTCACTCCAGAGGGCCACATTGCATATACTGTCGGGCAGTGGTGTAAAGTAACTAAGTACATTTACTTAAGTACTGTACTTAAGTAAACCTTTGAGGATTGTTTTACTTTACTGGAGTATTTCCCATTTTCAGTACTTTTACTTCTACTCCACTACATCTCAGAGGCAAATATTGTACTTTTTCTCCACTACAATTATTTGAAAACTTTAGTTACTAGTTACTTTTCAGATGATGATATTATGAAACATACATTAACCACTTTAGCCCTATTTTATACATATTTGAAAATAGCAGATCTACAAGCTCACAACGCGTCGCATTGCGACGCGTTGTGAGCTTGTAGATCTGCTATTTTCAAACATTTTAGTAGTTTTACTTTTGGTACTTTAAGTACATTTTGATGCCAATACTTTTGTACTTTTAATCAAGTAAATTTAGAATTCTGGACTTTTACTTGTAACAGAGTATTTCTATATTGCAGTATTGATACTTTTACTTAAGTAAAACATTTGAGTACTTTTTCCACCACTGCTGTCGGGTCACACACAAGTAGCAAAATAGCCAATCTTATTTTTGCTATTTTTTTATTTGAATCCTGATTATAATTGTTTTGCTATTTTGGAATTGGAATCCTGACAAGTAATATTTTTTTATTTCATTTCAAATGCATTTAGTTATACTTATGTTAACTTTATGAACTTACGTAGAAATACATTGGACATAAAAAAGACAATAGAATT
This sequence comes from Gymnoscopelus braueri, assembly GCF_963280865.1. Classification (NCBI taxonomy): domain Eukaryota; kingdom Metazoa; phylum Chordata; class Actinopteri; order Myctophiformes; family Myctophidae; genus Gymnoscopelus; species Gymnoscopelus braueri. The sequence goes on from NC_137609.1 coordinate 53,028,279, forward strand.
GTAATACTAGTCATTAAGCTGCTAATACAGAGTGAAGTAATTAAAGCGGGTCATGTTTGCAATTGTAACAGCTGAAATTAATAATATATCAATATTCTGATATTAACCTGCGGGCTGCATTAAGTGAAGGTGGGGGCCGCATGTGGGTTAGAGTACTATTAACTTAAAAGAAAGGTTACAATAAATAGTTTGTTTCCTCTGCCGTGGATATTTTAAATAAGAATATTTTAAAATGCATTTTAGCTGCATTTTATTGCATTTGTGTATTTCATGTATTAGTTGTGTTTGTATTGTTTGTATACAGCATGCCAGTGTGCCAAAGGCACATTTCCATTTCATATTAGATTTAATGGACGTTAACGTTTTCCTTATCTTGTACCTTCCGTCCACAGAACCTGAAGCGTGTGGCGGAGGTGTGGATGGATGAATATGCAGAGTACATCTACCAGCGGCGGCCAGAGTACCGACACCTGTCTGCAGGAGACATGACTCAGCAGAAAGAGCTGCGGAGCAGCCTCAACTGTAAGAGCTTCAAGTGGTTCATGAGCCAGGTGGCCTGGGATCTGCCCAAACACTACCCACCAGTGGAGCCCCCTGCTGCCGCCTGGGGAGAGGTACAAGACAGATGCTTACATCAGTGCTTCTCACATAATGTTCATGTCAAGGACCACCCAGATTAATGTGTATTTGGCTGCGGACCCCCATCTGTAAAGGTTTTGTGCCAGGGACCAGTGGTGCAAAGTAACTAAGTACATTTAATCAAGTACTGTACTTAAGTTCAATTTTGAGCTATTTGTACTTTACTCGAATATTTCCAATTTCCTATACTTTTACTTCTACTCCACTACATCTCAGAGGCAAATATCGTACTTTTACTCCACTACAATTATTTCAAAACTTGAGTTACTAGTTACCTTGCAGATATAAATTATTACATTATAAAACATACATTAACCACATCAACTACAAGCTCACAACGCATCGCGACGCGTTGTGAGCTTGTAGATCGGCAATTTTCTAACATTTTAGTACTTTTACTTTTGGTACTTTAAGTACATTTTGATACCAATACTTGGTACTTGGACCAATTCCGGACTTTTACTTTGATACTTTTACTTAAGTCAAACATTTGAGTACTTTTTCCACCACTGCCAGGGACCCCCAGAAGAGAAGAGATTTGTGTTAAACATGTTCAAAATTATTCCAAATTATTTCCCCACGATGTTTTCGGACACAAAACATTGCGACGATGCTACGAAGATTTAATGTGTTTAACATGGTGTGTGTGTGTGTGTGTGTGTGTGTGTGTGTGTGTGTGTGTGTGTGTGTGTGCGTGTGTGTGCGTGTGTGTGTGTGTGCGTGCGTGCGTTGCAGATCCGTAACGTGGGCAACAGCATGTGCATAGAGAGTAAACACTTTGTGTCTGGGAGCCCCATCCGTCTGGAGAGCTGTCTGAAGGCTCGCGGGGAGGTGGGATGGAGTCATGGACAAGTGAGTCTGCACTTTTAAATGCTCCTAATAAAATGCTTCATGGTGCATCTATAGAGAGACTTTCTCTAACACGTTGTAAAGTGCATTACACCCACACCGACGGCGGAGGAAACCATGCTCATCAGGAGCAGTTAGGGGTTCAGTGTCTTGCTCAAGGACACTAAGCCTGGAGAAGCCAGGGATCGAACCGCTAACCTTAACCTTAACCTTAACACATTAACCGCCAAGAACGTAGTCCTACGGTCCGTTAAATCCAACTGTTAAGCGCCGAGACCGTAGCCCTACGGTCCACGGTCTTTTCGCGCTAAACACTTCCGGGTTCACTTTCGGAATTTTTTTGATCCACTTCCGTTTCCGGTTTGATGACCGGAAACGGAATTAGTTGGGATCCGGTTTTGACGATCACGCCCGCTCCCATTCTACAGACGAAACTGAAACTCAATTCTCTTCCTGTAGTTTTTTCTCCTCGCATATCACTGTTTAACGTAATCCGCTCTAACTACAACATGGATGCCCCGTTTTGGGAGATACGTTGAGATGTCGCGGAAGTAAACAGACCTTGTACGGCTCAATCTTAAGGATTTTAACAAGATCTATGGCGACATGAAAAAAACAACAAAAACAACAAAAACACCTTGGCACTGGTGAGTACATTATGAGATTAACCTCTGGCGGTCGATGTGTTAACCTTAGGATAAGCGTCCGCTTTACATCCTGAGCCACTAACGCCTCCAAGGTTTTGAGGTGGAAAGATGATGTTTTATTTAAATGTACTTTAGTTACTTAAAGCAGGGGTCTTCAACGTTTTCAGGCCAGGGACCCCCTAGCTGAGAAAGAGTTGAAGCAGGGACCCCCTACTCTGTATTGTATACAATTGTGTTACAGATTACAGATTTTACTTAGTCTGCTCTTTTTTTCCCTCTACACCTATTTAGCCTCTTTGCCAAAAATAGCAGATCTACAAGCTCTCCACGCCTCGCAGTGCGAGGCGTGTTGAGCTTGTAGATCTGCTATTTTCGGCTAATGTTCCGCTCAGAAAAGGAATTCTAGGGTTCAAGTAAGTGGTTAATGTAAAAAAAATGTATCCTATCGCACAAAGATTTGGCGGACCCCCTATAGTAGCTCTGAGGACCCCCTAGGGGTCCCGGACCCCCTGTTGAAGACCCCCTGACTTAAAAACTCTGACATGTTCCATTGACTATGACTCACTGTACCGCAGAACATTTTTATAAGACATACTGTAATTTGTTTGTTTTTTGAGGAAGTCAGTTTCCATTAATTTCAGTAGGATTAGAAAATTAACTTGCAAACACTTTAAAACTCGCTTGAGACAGTTAATCCAACACAGTGAGATTTATTTTGCCGTTATTGCTGTATTTTTATGTATTTTAAAGTGCAGATTAATTTGAACAATCAAGTTGAAAATATTGAATGACTTCCTAACCGTGTAATGATTAGCCCAGTGTCTATCAACCTTTTTTGTGCCAAGGCACACCTGGCATAGCCAAAAAATCCCAGGGCACACCTAGATATACGGTATATATATATATAGAAAAAAAGCAAATGCAAACAAATATTTCTGTTTTTGCATTATTCAGACATGCAAACTTTCAGCTGACCCGAAAAAAACAGCATTTTGTCACCCTTTTCACCTCGGGGCTGTTTGCATGCCTGATTATTATTGTTTTTTTTTTTTTTTTTTTTTTTTTTAATTATATTTTTTCAAACCTTCTTCAAACGGCGCGGCACACCTCAGCAGTAGCCCCGGCCCAAAATTGGGACGTTTGCCAGGGTTGATATACACTGGATTAGCCAACAGTGACTCGATTATTCATTATTCGGTAGCATTTTAATGACCGTGGAGAAAATATAAACACACACAGAATCTTAAAAATAAACCCATTAAGGATACAATGTGAATACAGTGACATGTACTGATGGTGGTATGGTTCTTTAAGTTTAAGAGTTTAAGAGACAGGACGGAACCATGGACTCCTGATTGAACATAATGACTCTGAAACCTGACATGTGCTGCTTAGTTCCTCTTCCCTGTGTGGAGTTATTTCATTACGCACACGTACGCGCACACGTACAGTACAGTACAGTACAGTACAGTACACGCACGCACGCACGCACGCACGCACGCACGCACGCACGCACGCACGCACGCACGCACGCACGCACGCACGCACGCACGCACACACACACACACACACACACACACACACACACACACACACACACACACACACACACACACACACACACACACGCCTCTAAAGGTCCTTACACACCGGGGTGATTTTTTTCATGCGAATAATACGTTTTTTTTTTAAACCTTATAAAGTCAATGCAAGCTTCCACACCAGTTTCGCGGAGCGAAAAAAGCGTCTTTTAATTATTCGGAAAGAGTCTGAATTTTGCGTATATTCGCATATTCCCCGGTGTGTAACCGCCTTAAATTAGACCTGCTGCCACCTATACGTTGTTACACCTTTGAATCCGGGAGCCACCTCTGTGTCTCATTAGTTGTTGCTATACATATAGCAACATCATGTTGTATAATTTTTTTTTGTAAGAATTTGAACATTTTCAGAAATCTTAGGTTAGGTTTTAGAAGGCGTTTTTAGAATCGGCCTCAGGTCTAAATGGGTTAAGCGTCGTGTTGTTGTTGTGATGGTGTGTTTGTTCCACACGTCGTCCCAACATGGTTCAACAGAGTAGTGAATACAGAGTTGAAGTCTCACTCGCTCCCTCTTTGTCTCACAGTTGAAATAGTGCGTCTTTGTGCTTTGACACTTTAATTAGTGTCATGTGAAGATGTGTGTTGCAGTTTAATCTCAAATTGCTGTATAAATACTCTGTGCTGAAAAGCAGCTTGACTGTAAATCACAACAAGCTCTCTGGCAGGCGGCCTGGTCACGACTGGTGTTGTTTTTCCTGTGTAGAAGCCGGTCGGATGCAGCAGATTCAGAGAGACAGAGAAAATAAGACTAGTTGGAATAGGAGTCTGACATTAATAAGCAAGTACATGTATTAGAGGAGATGTTGCAGCTTTACGGAGGTGAAATATGCAGCGTGTAGGATTACTGTTAATAGCTTTCTATGAGTGTGGGTAGGTAGTGGGTACAGTTATTGTATACGCCCTATGCAGTGGTGGAAAGTAACTAAGTACATTTATTTAAGTACTGTACTTAAGTACAATGTTGAGTTTTTTTCTACTTTACTTGAGTATTTCCAATTTTCAATATTTGTACTTCTTCTGCACTACATCTCAGAGGCAAATATTGTACTTTTGCTCCACTACAATTATTTGAAAACTTAAGTTACTAGTTACTTTTCAGATATAAATTATTACATTATGAAACGATACATTAACCACTTTAGCCCAATTTTATACCTAGGCTATTTGAAAATAGCAGATCTACAAGCTCACATCGCGACGCGTTGTGAGCTTGTAGATCGGCTATTTTCAAACATTTTTGTACTTTTACTTGTGGTACTTTAAAGGGATACTTCACTTTCGGGCCGGGGACTCATTTAAAAAAAATATTAAAAATAAATGAAAAAAGTTATGGAAAATTCATGGCCCCCTCACACATTAGTAGGACACTCTAATGCGTGAGGGGGCCATGAATTTTCCATAACTTTTTTCATTTATTTTTAATATTTTTTTTAAATGTGTCCCCGGCCCTAAAGTGAAGTATCCCTTTAAGTACATTTTGATACCAATACTTTTGTACTTTTACTCCAGTAAATCTTGAATTCCGGACTTTTACTTGTAACGGAGTACTTCTACATAGCAGTATTGATGCTTTTACTTAAGTAAAACATCTCAGTACTTTTTCCACCACTGGCCCTATGTTCTATGTGGTATGTATGTACTGTATATCATGGATGTTTAATTGTGAGCAGGGGTGTACTGGAGGTGGAGCCTTTGACTGGTTGTTTGAGCTGCACGCTCGCCCGCACATGCATGGACACGTGCATGTGGACACGTGAGAGTGCGTCTACCTCTCATATCGATCAAAAACAACCATTGGCACCTCTTACCAAAGCTTACAAAAGCTGCCGAGCGTCAACAGCATGAACTAACATGGGAATGACCCTGTCTCTGGATGCATATCAATGGTCCATTGTGTGACCTGCTAAGTGTTCTGAAGCAGAACAAAGAGAACGTTTGGATAACAGTGGCTGAAGGATTCATTAGCTACGTTACAGAGGTGAAGTCTGCAGGGTAAATGACTAAACTATCCCCATTATTAGGGCTGTGAATCTTCTGCTATCACGATTCAATTCGGAATCTTTGGGGTCACCATTCCGATTTTTTCCGTTTTTTCAAAAGAAACTATTCTCGATAAATAAATAAAAATCCGATTCAAAAACTTTTTTTCAAAAATTATTCTCGATTCAAAAACATTTGATATACAGTATATTGTTGTTTAATAAATAGGCCTACATATTAAAGAGGTTATTTCAATCGGCGAACGCTCGCATGCGTGTGTATGTGTGAGCGTGTATGTGTGAGCGTGTGCAAGTGACATAGCGCTCCTATAGTAAAAATAATCCACAGTACACCACTGATGGTGAGTAGGATGGAGGTCCTGGTGTGTAGCTGTTCCCACTCTCAACCTTCATGTCTGCAGTGGACTTTCCAGGTGAACACAATAGAGGGACCATAGCCTTGAGTTCAGTCTACTTTATGTACAGAGCAGGCAGTGCTAATGTATTCACTGTAATGTCCCTTGTAATTTATCAAAGCAAACTTGGAATATTAATTGAGTCTCTGGATACAGGGTTATGAATAACCCTGTTCCCCCAGTAGGAAGGTCGTGTTAAAGAAAGAGCCTTTCTTTATTGGGTGATATGTCATCTGCCTTAGATGAACCTTGGTTTATGCAGAGCATTGCTTCGTTGTTGTTTTGTCTTTTTCTCTCAGCCATTCACTGATTCTCTACGATCATGTTACGACCCCTAGTCCAGGGTTAGGGGAAGCAACATAAAATGCAAGAGGACAAAGGATTTAAAACTGAATATACATGCATTACAAACAAAAAATATAAAGTGTTACAAAAATATATATAAACTGGAGCTGCCTAACCTATAACAGAAAACAACTAAACTAAACACACTCAAAACCTAATACAAAGAATCAAAGGGTCATAGTCTCTGGTCTTTCCTAAAGAAAGACAAACATAAGGTTGGGTGAGAGAACAGAGGAATGGATTCTCTGCTGCTGTTAGGCTGACAGTCCTCTGCAGCAATGGATTCAAACTGAGGGTTTATAGAGGAGCAGAAGTGGCCACGCCCAATCAGCAACCATGATCATTAGTGAACCAGCGAATCAGTGGCAGGGACGATTCCCCACAGCTGTCAGACATTTGGCAATCGGCAGCACTGCCAATTCTCCACCTTAGAAACAGGAATGAAAGAATAAAGCAACACACAAATACTATCATACATCTAAAGAAATAACTAATACGAAATACGGTTGATACACTCAAACATGCACTGAAAGTCGCGCACGAGTTATCGTTCGTGCAGAACTAGACGACGCTGGTTGCTTACTTCTTCCACAGAACCTGGCGTCTGTGGAAGAAGTAAGCAACCAGCATCATGTCGTTCTGCATGAACGATAACTCGTTCGCGACATTCAGTGCACGTTTGAGTATCATGAGACTCCACAATGAGCAGTAGTAGAGAAAATACTAACTTTGCATCGGTTATAATAGACGATTTTCACTCTTACACGGGCTCCCATTATGCCAACGGAGGGGGTCGACATATTGCACGGCACGGCACTCTCTGAAATATCTCAACGTCCCTTTCAATGATGGTGAGTGATTAGCGACACATCAAAGATAACACTTAAAATGGGCGGATCTCTCCTTTAAGAGATTAACGATATCAATAGAAGATAATTAAATCAACCACATCCACTCCAAACAAAGCACCTTGACTTAAAGACGGGGTGCCCCCCCCCCCCCCCCGCCTAAAACATAATCATCAGGTATTATGGTTATACTAGGAGGAAGATTTTTTTTCAAAAAAGTGTACAGAAAGTGTTAAAATTATGTTTTTATGTGGACACGCCTCCAGCTCATTAAGTATACCTGGTTCTCACCTTAGCACCTCCTCCACCACCTTAGCACCACCCACCTGTCCTAGTTCCTCCTCCTCCTCCTCATGCCCACACCTGTTGTGTTATGATAATGAGGGGGAGGGTATGTTTTTACTATGTCAC
>NC_137609.1:53041013-53081013 GCF_963280865.1 Gymnoscopelus braueri
AAAGGATTTAGAATACATTTGTAAAGATCTACAAGCTCACAGCGTGGCACTCGGTGCCGCGCTATGAGCTTGTAGATCTGCTATTTTTTGAATAGCCCAAAGAAATCAAAAAATGACACAGATGCTTTCCCGGTCTTAATGGGTTAATTCAATCCCAAATGACGTTCCATTTGATTTGCTCACACAGTGAGAAATGAAGTATGAGCCAGTTAAAGGCGTCTCAGACAGGAGTGAGGAGGCTGATCCCTGGAGAGCTTATTAGAACAAAAACAATCAAATACGTTCCACGCCTTTTAAACACTGAAGATTTGGCAACACATCAAATTAAAGAAAGCTTTTTTCTCCCTGCGCCATAAATACAGGATACAGAATAAATTGGCATTGACTGATTTACACGTCTATGAAGCTTTGGGGGTTTTGCTGTTCTTTGATGTGATCTCACTGCAGACAGAGCCTCGTACGTCTCTCCCTCCAACTCTGTTCTCTGTTTTCTCTCCGTCTGTCTCTCTGTGTGTGTGTTTGGTGAAGCCGGTGGCTGTTTAGCAGTGGTGGAAAGTAACTAAGTACTGTACTTAAGTAATTTTTGGGGGTATTTGTACTTTACTTGAGTATTTCCAATTTCCAATACTTTTACTTCTACACCGCTACATCTCAGAGGCAAATATTGTACTTTTACTCCACTACAATTATTTGAAAAATTTAGTTACTAGTTACTTTTCAGATATAAATTATGACATTCTAAAACATACATTAAACACTTCAGACCTATTTTATACCTAGGCTATTTGAAAACAGCAAATCTACAAGCTGAAAACGCGTCGCATCGCGAAGCATTGTGAGCTTGTAGATCTGCTATTTTCAAACATTTTAAGTACTTTTACTTTTGGTACTTTAAGTGCATTTTGACGCCAATACTTCTGTACTTTTAGTCAAGCACATTTTGAATTCTGGACTTTTACTTGTAACGGAGTATTTACTATATTGCAGTATTGGTACTTTTACTTAAGTAAAGAATTTGAGTACTTTTTCCACCACTGCTGTTTAGCTCTCTGTCCTCTTACTGAAGGTCACACTGCGTGCGTGCGTGCGTGCGTGCGTGCGTGCGTGCGTGCGTGCGTGCGTGCACTCACACTGCGTGTGTGTGTGTGTGTGTGCGTGGGAGTCACAGCTAGCGTTGTGGTGTGGCCACAGATGGTGCAGCAGGTAAACAGGACAGTGTGTCTTCAGGGTCAAAGACTCCTGAGGCGCTGCAGTGACTAAAAGCTGCTGGTTTTTACTCAAAGTGTTGCTCTTGGGTTGTTCTCACCTCTAGTACAGCTCACTGCACAAGTAGAACGCCTCAGAGCCACGAGGCAGGAACCTCTGTGGTCGATGCCGGACGGGCATCTGCTGCTGCTGCTGCTGCCCCCTAGGGGAAGAGTTTGGAAAATACAGCAGCACTCTAAACGCATACATGCAGTGAGTAAGGGGGACTTTTGAAGGTTTTTCTCAAACCTTTACATTTGAAGGACCCCCTTAAAGGGATACTTCACTTTCGGGCCGGGGACACATTTAAAAAAAATATTAAAAATAAATGAAAAAAGTTATGGAAAATTCATGGCCCCCTCACGACACGCAGTGTCCTACTAATGTGTGAGGGGGCCATGAATTTTCCATAACTTTTTTCATTTATTTTTAATATTTTTTTTAAATGTGTCCCCCGGCGGAAAGTGAAGTATCCCTTTAACTCTGACAGTGTACAAATGGAACCAAATGGACCCAGACGGGTCCATTTGGTTCCATATGTACACTGTCAGAGTTACAGACCTGTAAGGGTCAATGTAGAACCCCTTCCCCCCCAAACAACCCTGAGAGACCCTGAAGCCCACTTTGACAACCACTGGTCTAAGTGATATCGTGTTGTTAAAATAAGTGTTAAATAGCTCTACATTGTGATAGTAATCATTGCTATAGAGCGTTTGTTCAGTAACAGTAACAGTCTCCCTCTATATCCAGCATAAATGTTTAGGTCGGGATACCGATTTCATCCAATCAGGAAGAGAGGGATCTCGTACAGGATAAAGGATAAACAAGTGAAATTGGAAGTGATGAAATGACAAAATAGTCCCACAGAAATTGGAGCTGGAACACTATAAAACTGAAGGTGATAAATAGCTTCTCTCTGAAAATGTATTTTCTGTTTACTAAACAGCATGTCAGCTGGAGTGACGGAGAGACCTCTGTTACTGAACACTCTTACTATCAGAATACAGAGCTTTAACGTAAAAAACATGTTTTAACCAAAAAATATCACTTTTGCCCCAGAGGGAGGCTGATAGAGTTTGAACCTGTCATCTTCTAGTATTCTACTTTAAGTACAGTACTTGGATAAATGTACTTAGTTATTATCCACCTGACCATCTGTTATTGGCTGTGTTTCCTTTCTGGTCTGAAACATGTGGGAAGTTTTTGACGAAGACGATTCAATGAAGTTTCTACTTGAAATTTCAATGTTATTCAAAATGAGGGAATTGTTGTAATCGGGGTCTATTGATGTAGCACACAGGATCAACTTCCATCCATGAATGAAACGGTCACTTTGAATCAATCTGCATTACTTGTGTTACTGTCTGAAGAGTTGGTCTGTTGCTTTAGAACAAGAGAACATCAGAAACAGAACACCAAAGCTGTACGGTATATCATAATCCATCGTTCTTTTATGGTTCCTAATTCATATCCTTTGACGTTTTAATTTATTTTTCTTCATTATATCTTTTAAACTGCTTCCTTTTGTTTTGTTTGACTGGGGGATATGTATTCAGTGAAACTTCTGCTTTGTGTTGGCCAACAAATAACAAACACAAGCAAATGTAACCATGAAAAGTGTGAATCTATTTTCAAATCCCTGTTCTCTAGAATGTTGCATTTTGTTGTCTGGCAGTTTGATAGAAAAACATACATCAGTCATTATGTGTGATCTCAATCTATGCTACTCTTTAAAAATGGTTCCATTGTGGTTTTGCACTCCCAGAGGAAGAGGATGTTAGAGAGTTAAATGAACACAGTGTAGATAGGGGGTCCGAGAGATAAAACAATGGACTCAAATGGGGGGTCTGTGGTCTAATGCATCAAACCGGGGTCCTTCACTGTGTAGTATCGCGTTGCCAGACGACTATTCCACAATCTCCGAATGCTATCAAGTCTGGAACCAGTGGTGGAACAAGTACTCAAACGTTTTACTTAAGTAAAAGTATCAATACTGCAATGTAGAAGTACTCTGTTACAAGTAAAAGTCCGTAATTAAAAATTTACTTGAGTGCAAAAACTAAAGTATTGGTATCAAAATGGACTTAAAGTAACAAAAGTAAAAGTACTAAAATGTTTGAAAATAGCAGATCTACAAGCTCCCAACGCGTCGCGATTAAGTACAGCATTTGAGTAAATGCTTAGTCACTTTACACCACTGTCTGGAACTACACCTCCCGAAAGCCCAGAACGGAAGCTGTCATCTGTTCGACATTTCCCTTCGCGAAAATACATTTAAAAATATATTTATGTTTTATTTAGGGATTTTCATTTCTGATAAGGAGCTTTGATTATTTTGATTTATATGAGGACAAATGTGCGCGATTGTAAAGACGAAATTGAAGCGTCACATCGGCTTTATCCTCTGATCCTTTTCAGAGCTTCCGTTGCTCCAGACTGTATGACGGTAGCATTTGAACATTGTGGTAGAAAACAGTCTGGCTTAGCGAGACTATTCACTGTGTAATGTGAAGGAATATAGTTTATCAAATGTTTCCAAACATAATCAGCTCCTCAACCTGAATACATTTAGTAGAATATTAGTTTTTGTTTTCAACATTCTTGTTGCAGTCAGATGAAGCTGTCCATTGCACATGTGAAATACTTTTTTATTTAATCACACTTGGGTCGAAGTAAAAAACATGTTTTATTTCAACTGTGGTATTTTTATGGGGTGATTTTTCCATGATCTGGCAACGGGATCAAATTTCAGCAAAATAGAGACTAAAAATGGAAAGAACAATTTTATAAGAAGAAAAAAAATAAGTTTATATTGTTGAAAGCCGTGTTTGGCCGTTCACACAACGTTGTGTACATGTGTGTGTAACTCTGATGTGTACATTGAAGTGTACATTTTGTATGTCGTGAAAAATATCCAATATTTTTTCTACTGACATTATGACTGTAAAAGTGCATTTAGATATTTAACATGCTGTATACAACTCAACTGGAATTGTAACATATTTTTTTGCTGAAATTGTAAAATAAAAGGTTTCTATATTTGGATGAGGAGTCGTTGTTAATGCTGGGTCTACAGTACTGGGAGTGGTTGATGGTGAGTTTAAATGGCTTACGAATCAGGCCAGTACAACCTCTACAACTTCAGTCTCTCTCTCTCTCTCTCTCTCTCTCTTTACCACGCACGCACGCACGCACGCGCACACACACACACACACACACACACACACACACACACACACACACACACACACACACACACACACACACACACACACACACACACACACACACACACACAGCTGGGTGTTGTATTGACGTTACAATGACAGCTACATCATGTTGTACTTACTGCTTCAGTGTAAACACATGGGAAATGTCTGAGGACAAGACAATGATGTTCACGGTGGCTTTGAAACTATTACTGTATGCACAAATACACACCAAATACACACCACATGACATTCATACACAGGAAGTTGCTTCAGCAGCGGTTGTAATATTTTGTGGCCTCTTACTGTATGTAGGCCTATGAATTATTAACCTACAATGTAGATATGATTTTAGGTGCTTAATGTTTCACTTCTTCATTTGGATTCCATAGAAGTCAGCGTGTTTTCTATGGAAGCATGTCGCACACCACAATCTATAAGTGCGTTGTGAGCTTATAGATAGCTTATTTTCAGTTATTAGTTATTTTAAGATTAATGAAGTGGTCAAACTAGCGATAGAATACGTGTACAATATCCCCTAAAGGTCTCTGATATTTCACAAAAGCAAAGGTTAAAGGACGACTTCACCGATTTTCAACCTATCTTCATATAATTCTCCTCACTAATACTCATGATAAAATGGTACCATTTTTCCCTACTTGGTCTGTGTCACAGGAGGGCTGTGAACAGTCCAGAAACCTGTCTACCAGTGACATCATCGTTAGGCATGATTTTTTTTTCCAACAAGATTTCACATTTTTTATTTAGATTTCTATTAACACGAGAACAATGGCTTCTTTTATTGCATCGCAACTTTCCAGGAATAGAAAGCCTGCAGTTTCTATTAGCTTGGATTCCCCCCATTGATGATGTCACTGGTAGACGGGACTCTGAACTGTCCACAGCCCTCCTCTGAGACACAGACTGGTACCATTTTATCACGAGTATTAGTGAGGACCAACTATATGAAGATAAGTTGAAAATCGGTGAAGTCGTCCTTTAAAGCCTCAATCTGCAGTTTCTGGTTGGCAGTATGACTACCAAAACATCATAATTCTACATATTGTGCTAATTGTTTATGAAACACAGCACTAGTGTGTGTGTGTGTGTGGGGGGGGAGAAAAACACCAACATTCGTGAGATTTTATTTTGCTTTAATCCATTAATTTCTGAGGTGTTTTTAGGTGCTTCCTATTTCACTTCTCTCACCTATTGTAATGTCTGAGGCGTCAGCTGAGCTGTGGTCAAAGGGACTTCCATGTCACACGAACTCTCTCAAATGACCCTTCATTCCTCTCTGAGTGACACAATGGAAGGATGGATGTCACTGAGTTCTAAGAGTTCAGGTAGGATTCAATATGAATATTGAATTCCTTTGGTACAGAAAGATTTCAATGGTGCTCTGCAAATCATCCTGGAAGCTACTGTTCCTTGTGACTGTTCTATATTATATGTTGTAAGTTTGTGAAGTAGGCTACCGTGAAAACCCAATCAATGAGGATGACCGGAGGATTGAGCTCACCCAATGGTGTACCATAGAGAGACTATTCTTTTCTCTGACATTATACAAGTATAAAGCAGACACAACTTGTTCAAGGTGGATTTATGATGCAATGTAACTATTACACTGTGTGTCTGAAGATTACAGGGGAAAAAAACTGATATGTCAGCACAACTGTAAAAAGTGATTAAGCGTCTGTGTTTGCTCCGGTACATTGTTGTAGAGTTGTTTCCTTCTTTCCAGCTTTTTTAGTTTTTTTTGCTCATGCCGTCGGATATACATTCCCATATGACAGACAACACTTATGGATGTGTAAATATGTGGATACCTTGTTTGTAATGAAAAAAAAACACTCCCCCTCATGCATTATAAGGACTATCTGTCACCAGAACCAAGTGTATTTTCAGTGAATCTAACATGGTTTAAATGGAGTTTGAAGTTACAATGGGTTCATACAGGAGGGGGCGTGTCTTTTAAAATGAATATCAAATATATTTTAAAAAAAAAGTAAAATGGCCCAAGACGTGTTTTAAAATGAAATACCCCTTTTAGAAAATGAGAGGACTTTTGACTTGTCACATGACGACCAGTCGAAACAACCTGTTTATAACTGCATCTGCATGGGATCAAAGCACGTTGAGGTGCTGCGTTTGAGGTTCTTCGGCAAGCCTACAAATCTTAATACAATCCTGTAGTGTGTGGTGACTGGCTATTTTCAAAGAAATCTTGTGAAAAAAGGGACACATTTTACATATTTCTTAAACATTTTAAGAACACAGATCTGGTACGGGGGTCCCTGGCACAAAAAGTTTTCAGATGGGGATACATGGACAATTACATATTAATTTGGGGGTCCTTGACATGAAAATGTTTGAGAACCACTGGTTCACAACATTTAGGAAGCAAGCGCAAATAAGCAACTACACTTTAGAAACAAGCACTGCCAATATTTACAAGCAACTTTACGGAAAAACAATCCCAAGTCGCTTATAATAAGCGAAGCGGACATGGCAACACTGAACCTGGTGTTTCTGGAGGAAACATTCCAGTCCAGCAGTTGTCTCCCTACTTTCACATGAGGAGGCTGTGAAGAGACACTCCTACCTGAGCTGGTCCCAGGCTGGACTTTTCTGACAGAACCTACGCAGAGCTCTGGACACTATGATCTGTGTTTGAATGAATAAACTCCATTTCATTTACATATAGTTGCTGTTGGGCGGAAACCTCATACGTATTTGCAAAACTGTTCGTTTTCAGGATTCAAATTCAATAATCGCAAAAATAGCGGATATACAATCTCAAGATTTTGAGTTTGTAAACATGTTATTTTTGGTACTTTTGTATGATCAAGAAGGGAATTAATTTACGGGGGAAAAAAACATAAAAAGTGAAAATATGGAGATAAGAGGTTTCCACCCACCAACAACAATATACATTGTTACAAAACATTGCCTAGTTTGTATTAACTGACCCAACATGGGCTACTGATAAAGGTTAGTTCGGATTAAAACAAGTCTGGGATCATTCTATTCAGTTCCAGAAGTTCAATATGACATTTTAAAGCACTTCTTATGACACAGTAGTAGGTTCATTTAGCCTGTTCTCTGTTCTTTCTTTTTTCCCCTATTTTTGTTTTGTAAATATTTAAGAACTGTAGTGATATGATCCACTTTGTTGGTATTAGCAATAGTAAGGACTCCAGCAGCAGTGTCCTGAATCAACCACAGTCGTCTGATTGAAAACAACTTGACTGTACAAGCTGTGTACAAACTGACAGGCAATGTTGATGATAATTGGAAAAAGTTTAAGCAACAGACATATAGTTGGCTGTGCATCCCCAGGTATGGACTAGTTCTCAACAGATGATTCAAGTTTGGTGACCATCGATGTTCTGGAATTGATCCTGGATTGCTTTTCATCTGTTGATCGATGTTCTGTAATCAATTGAGGAGTGAAAAGTGTGGGATGACATGCAGTTAAGCTCACAACACAGAGACGTTTCAAACTCACTGAATTGCAGGGAGGCCTGTGTGCCGATGTGGAAATGGCAAATGAACTGTCAGGACTGGTTATGGATAAAATGTTCTACACTCCAATTGAGTCATGAGTGAAAAGAGATTTGCTAGGTTCAAGGGTTTCCACTGGGAAGGAGTTGTCCAAAGCATGTCTCATAATGGCTCTTTATCACAAAGTTGACAAATAATCATAACAAGATAATAATAATAATAATTTAGAATAACAATTTAAGTTATATTTACAACTTAGCTGTAAATTGAGTATACTGATTTACTCACCACACTTAATTTACAAACATCAGGGGCTGAATAGAAAAGAAGGCAAGTCGATTCTTGATAAAGAATATAGGTTTTATTTTAAAATACAGAATAATTGATTACAGGAACTTTTGAAATATCAGCAATATTTCCATTCCTAAATTCTAAAATACTTTGTAGTATACTCTATAATAATATATCTAAAGTCCAGGATTCCAGGATTAAATATATTGCATCCAGGAGAAACTATTGTCTACAGTCTGTATGCCTTGAGCATTGAAAAGTCCATGATCATCTTTAAGGTCCTGTGGAGACTTTGGTAAGAAAAATGTTCTGTTAATAAACTTGATACATCGCCATGAAATCTCTGGGGTTTTTGAAAATGTATCATGGCGTCTTGTAGAATGTCCAAGAAAGCATTATTCCAGTTAGAAATGCAAAATGTTCTGACTTCTGTCTTTTCACTTTCGATTGGTATAGTGCCCAGGCAAAGAGGAGACAGCCAATGAATAGGATAGGACATTTGATGTTAACGGTGTAATTCGATTGGATATTCTACAGGTTTTTGATAAGGGCTATTTGTCCACTGTTCATACGCAAAAGGTCTATTGTACATGTAAGTATTTCCAGACTTCAGGATGTAACAGGGAGTACGTGGTACAGATGTCTTCTTATCATGATATATTTGCTAGCGGCGAGGAAGCCAGAGGGACATGGACCTCTCTCAGAACAGCTCATGGTATATCTACCATAACTCCCTCTTTTCCAGTAGACTGTGTTGAAGATATGGTCTGGGTTTAGCACAAACTGGAGTTAAGAGACCAGGTCTAAACAATAGCGGTTCTGTGAACGTCCATGTGTCAGGGGGAGCAGGGAGTAAATGGCTTTTTGCAGGCATCCTCTTGCTTCTCATGAGAGCACATCTGCATCCGTTGCCCAAACATACAACGCTCAAAGCCCCACTGTGTGTGGGTCGTATCTCTTGTTAATGTATTTACATTTTGCTGTAGCTATTTCAACAGCAGGTAATGCAGGAAACCCCTTGACGTGGGGCTCCCTACCTATAAACATATTGCAGTTTACACACTCCACTTAAAATTGTCCATGACCTTCATCAGGTGTCTGAATAGTCAGACACATGATTCCACTTCATGAATTAAAAAATAAAAGGTATTTGTCAAATAATTGTGTCCTGGGGTCGAACTCAAAACATCATGTGTTTAATCTCTGAAACAGTCAATGTGTGTGCATGCCATAGCCAGGCACCCTGTTGAAGTGTCCTTGAGCAAGGCATTGTACCTGTCATTGCTCTTTTACTTTGAAGTTGCTCTGGATGATTATGTCGTAAAAAAAGATAACAGTTAAATGTAATGATCCAACTTCAGTGTCAACTCAAGTACATTGGTACAGTTTTACATCAACCCAAGTTCCTCAGAGAGGAATGAGTCGGTTTTACGTAGAATGGATATCAGTTTTAAACTTGCAGCAGCTCCTTTGCTCCTCACTGTGTCGATGACAAAACGTGCCTTTTCATGTTTCACTTGGTCCACGTGGGCCTTATCATACTCTTCCTTGATAATCACATTCTTCTCTAAAAGTCTGTCCAGGACACCGTTGAGGACAGAATCTGAAACGCTGTTAATGAATCTGCTCCGCACAGACAACAGTCTGGCTTCTGCTGGAAGAGTCAGTGTGCGTTGAACGTGTTGTTTTCTTGAAGCAGGAGCTGAAAGGTTTACACAGCGTTTCCATACACAGTCAGAGGTGTTACCGTGTCTTAGAAGCAATGTAACAAGCTTAAACCTGCCCTTTAAAATTACATCAAATGTTTCGACGTAATTGTGATAGGATGATACATCAACTTCAAATGGTGCCATATCAGGTTGAATTATGATGGAATCATCTTGAGGGGGAGAGGAGAGGGTGTATTCTTGATTTGGGATTAGTTTACAGGAAGGGATTCCAATGCAAATCTCTCTCTCTCCAAATAGCTTCCTCCGTGTCGTCTGCACTTCTTGCAGCACAACGTTTCCAGGCAGCAGCAATACTTTCAGGGTTGATATGGGGTCATCATCATCTTCATCATCATCATCATTACCATCAATCGGTGGTGCATAAAACAGTGACACCAATGCCTGGACAGGACTGGGCTGGACAGGACTGGACTGGACAGGACTGAGCCAGAACAACTTCTCCATGATGATACCAAATAAAGATAATCCAGTTACATTTATGATAACATGAGTTTCTGTGATCATATGGGGTTTGATCAGCTCAAAGACATCATCATCCATCACATGGAGAACAGACAAGGATTTGCCTCCACCCATGGAGAGGATCTCACAATGTGGAAAGTGTAACTGACACACAGACCCCTGAAAACCTTTGATGTCAAACAGTGGTCCTGCAGGCCTCTGGTCAAGCTGGGATAGAAGCCTTTGGTGCCAAGGGACTGTCCTGTAAGTCACATCTCCATCTGTCTCCATCTTAAACAGCAGGTCGGTTACACTGCATTGGAACAGTCCTGCTTGGGTGCAGTGGAACCTGTAGCTTTCCTTGTTTTCCACAACAATGATATCAGGTGTAATTGTCTGTGTTTTGTCCAGTAGTGTAACATCATTTACGCTGTGGGACCTCTTTGCTCTGAAACTTGTCTTGTTCTCTAAGCATGGAATTTGGCTCAGTGAGGTTAAGCTGTGAGAACGAGGCAGAGAGATGGATTCTTCTATCCTCAAACCACTGAAGCATGAACTTAGATCAGTTTCATCTTGGAGCTCCAATGAGTGATGCACAGAGGACAGTAACTCTGTAACAGGATGGTCTGTGGTTGACAAATCACAGGCTGTATCACATGACAGCATTTCTTCTGGGGAATGTTGGAAGGACTCAGATTTGTCCTGAGGCATGTCTGAAGCATGCTTCAGTCTTCTGCCTTCTTCTACATCTAACTCTTTCTTCTCATCTGGAGTGTCTTCCATCTCACCGTGCTTTACGCCTTCTGCTGTAGAGGAGGGTGGTATGAGACTTCCTTGACGGGGAGGAGGGGGAGGTGCTGATTTGGACTTCATCTCCATCTGACCAGACTGTTTCATCTCTAAAGAAAAACAACAAACATTCATTACACATGATGAGTATAGAAGACGTGAGGTTTGATAGGCAAGGCAAGGCAGTTTTATTTGTAGAAAAATAGAAAAGAGAAAATAAAAAAATAACTCAATCAAAGGCAACGGCAAACAGAAAGGTCTTTAGTTGTGTTTTCAAATAAATAAGAGTGGCAGCAGACCTGCAGTTTACTGGGAGTTTGTTCCAGATATGTGGAGCATTAAAACTAAATGCTGCTCTCCACGTTTATTTGTGGTTGTAGGGACAGAAAGCAGATCTTTCCCAGATGACCTGAAAGGTCTGATATCGTACAAGATCAGAAATGTATTTTGGCCCTAAACCATTTAAAGCTTTATAGACTACTTAGATCAGTTTCATCTTGGAGCTCCAATGAGTGATGCACAGAGGACAGTGACTCTGTAACAGGATGGTCTGTGGTTGATTCTTCTGGGGAATGTTGGAAGGACTCAGATTTGTTCTGAGGCATGTCTGAAGCATGCCTCAGTCTTCTGTCTTCTTTTACATCTAACTCTTTCTTCTCATCTGGAGTGTCTTCCATCTCACCGTGCTTTACGCCTTCTGCTGTAGAGGAGGGTGGTATGAGACTTCCTTGACGGGGAGGAGGGGGAGGTGCTGATTTGGACTTCATCTCCATCTGACCAGACTGTTTCATCTCTAAAGAAAAACAACAAACATTCATTACACATGATGAGTATAGAAGACGTGAGGTTTGATAGGCAAGGCAAGGCAGTTTTATTTGTAGAAAAATAGAAAAGAGAAAATAAAAAAATAACTCAATCAAAGGCAACGGCAAACAGAAAGGTCTTTAGTTGTGTTTTCAAATAAATAAGAGTGGCAGCAGACCTGCAGTTTACTGGGAGTTTGTTCCAGATATGTGGAGCATTAAAACTAAATGCTGCTCTCCACGTTTATTTGTGGTTGTAGGGACAGAAAGCAGATCTTTCCCAGATGACCTGAAAGGTCTGATATCGTACAAGATCAGAAATGTATTTTGGCCCTAAACCATTTAAAGCTTTATAGACTACTTAGATCAGTTTCATCTTGGAGCTCCAATGAGTGATGCACAGAGGACAGTGACTCTGTAACAGGATGGTCTGTGGTTGATTCTTCTGGGGAATGTTGGAAGGACTCAGATTTGTTCTGAGGCATGTCTGAAGCATGCCTCAGTCTTCTGTCTTCTTTTACATCTAACTCTTTCTTCTCATCTGGAGTGTCTTCCATCTCACCGTGCTTTACGCCTTCTGCTGTAGAGGAGCGTGGTGTGAGACTTCCTTGAGAAGAAACAGTTCCCTAAAAAAGAGAGAATACAATAATGTATCTTAAATAAACATAATACACTATCGACCATCTTGCAATGGGATCACACCGGCCGTGATGCCAAATCAGTATGTGAGAAACGCATAGTGAAACAGGTCACCTGTGTCTGGGGGGGGGTGAAGACAGAGGAAGACCAATGCCTGACAGTTATGGGGGGGGGGGGATTTGTTATCAAGTTGTAACCATGGTAATGGAAAGGAATGGTATTAGCTAGCCTGTAGCTTTTGGCGCCCTTGTTTGGACCACACCCATCTTTCAAACTTGTTCTTACAGTACGTTTTAACAGCGGGCGACTCTCGGGCGGTCGGCGGACGACATCGTCCAAAAGATAAAGAAAATCCAATGAAAAAGCGCTTCTGACAAAACCAGCTAACTCCATTAGATTCTCAAACGTTCTGCTAAACCAGCTAACTCCGCCAAAGGGGGGTGGAGTTAGCTGGTTTTACTGACTCCAGGCTCCACCCCCGCTAATTCCCTCCTTAGTATAGATGACAGCAACACGTTCTTAAAATGACGATAATGTGGTTAACTAATAACAACAGCGTGTGTCTCTACACCTTGGGAAAACTGAATCCATCCTATTTGGGACCAAACATTCCCTCAGTAAAATGAAGGTAAATGACTTCAAGGTCAAAGTCGATGACACAATCATCACTAGCAAAGAAGAGATTACCTATTTGGGATGTATTCTTGACAAATACCTGTCAGGTGAAAGCATGGCAACAAAGGTGGTCAAAGGAGTAAACCAGAGAACCAGATTTATGGGCAGAGTTTCCTCTTTTGTCAACCCTCAGGCCCTCAGGACCCTCTCAGGGGCCCTGATTCAGCCCCTTTTTGACTATGCTAGCTCCTCTTGGTACTCCAACACCTCAGTGTCACTGATGACTAAGCTTCAAACCTCCCAAAACAAACTGATCCGACTACTTCTCGGACTGGGGCCCATGACCCACCTCTCTCCCACTCACTTTGCCAGCCTAGGCTGGCTCAGGGTGGAAGACAGGGTTAAACAACTAAAAATGGGCCTGGTCTTCAAAATTGTAAATGCAGATTTGCCCGATATGCCCCCTATACCCGCATATCTGTATAAATACCTCGAAAAGGTTAGTGACACCCACAGCCACGAAACTAGAGGGAGCGTAAACAACAATCTGGTACCACCCACCCATAAAACAAACATGGGCAAATTCTCCTTCTATAGCACAGCCACCAAGGAATGGAATAGTCTAACCTCATCCCTCAAAAAATGCAGTTCGCTGGGCTCATTCAAAACAGCCCTAAAAACCCATCTTTCTGGAGGCCGAAAGAGGAGCTAGTATCAGTTTCCCTGTAGACAGACGACCCCCCCCCCCCCCTCCCTCCTCTTTTTTGTACATATTTTGTATTTCCTCATGCTTTTTGTCTCCGCCGTAGGTGGAGAGTATGTTTTCGCTTTGTCCCGCCGTGTGTGAGCAAACATTGTTAGCCAAGCTAACATTGGTCAAGCTCCACGTGACACGTGTCAATATGTTGACACCAATGCCTTTGATTGGCTAGAGGGACGCATGACGAAATAAAATTCTATAAATAGGTGTGTCACTTCAAAAGGCCCCTACCTTTTGAAGTGAGGTAAGACAGGATCAATCAGTCTTGATTGGAACAGTACCTTCCAGTCCAAATCCCCCGTCTGTGCGTTTGTGTGTCTCTCTGAGAACACCTAACATTGGTCAAGCAAAGGCGCAGAAGGCCAAAGCTAAGAAAGCATACTCATCTACAACAGTAACACAGAAGAGGACTATAGAGTTGAATTGATCCCACAACAAGGCCGAAGTCTTAATACTATAACAATTGGCCACCTTGATTAAATACATTATGTAGCACTAGAGAAAACTGACATAGATCAAACACACCAATGAACTGCTGAAACTGTTCAAGACAATGAAGATGAAGAAGACAGACAAGTATTTGAACAAACCGGTCAATTACGACGACTCCCATATGACACATTGCTTCAAGAAGAACATTCTTTAGATGCAAACACTACATATTCAGTCGCCCCTGCAGAACACCAAAAACCACGCACATTCTACCAACAGTACCTTGCAGTACAAATCACCCGTCCGTGCGTGTGTGTGTTCCTCTGAGAACACCTAACATTGGTCAGTTTTACGTGACATCACAATATGTAATATAAATATATAAATAGGAGGCTGAGATCACACAATGTAACTAACTCCCATTATGCAAACTAAAGAAGCAGCAAATGATTTTAATCAATTTCATTTGATTAAAATAGCACGGTTCTGCTGGCGGAGACTTGTGCTCCGAGGAGCACATTTTCTAGTTTTGTATATAATTTTTATTTTTCCATGCTTCCCCCCCCCCCCTTTTTTTTGTACATATATTTTTTAAATGCTTTTTTTTGTACATAGTGGTATTGTTCCTGTATTATCTGTATTTTCATGATGATTTTTGAACTGTTTGGTTGCTACTATATATGTCTATGAAATTAACTCAAGGACCCCAACGGAAACAAGTCCGCAAGGACTTTTTTGGCCGGACCTTTTAGACAAAAGCATTATAAATGTAACTGTGTTGTTTTACATTCTTTTGCCTAATAAAAATTTCAATCAATCAATCAATCTGCATGCTAAGCTATATGTGTGCTAATAACAACAGCAAGTGCGATGCTAACGGTTAGTGGTTTGCGCTAGCGTGTTATCGCTACCGTGCTATTACTACCGTGCTATCGCTAACCTGTGTGCTGGAGGCTACATTACACTTCCACCACGTGATCAGGCCTAGCCAATCACAGTATGCGTGCGGATAAACAGTGTGTGGAATTAAGCCAATTGTGTATATATATATAGATAATAACCTTGTTACGGGGAGGAATGGGAGGTGCTGATTTGAACTTCATCTCCATCTGACCAGACTGTTTCATCTCTAAAGAAAAACAACAAACATTCATTACACATGATGAGTATAGAAGACATGAGGTTGGATAGGCAAGGCAAGGCAGTTTTATTCGTAGAAAAATAGAAAAGAGAAAATAAAAAAATAACTCAATCAAAAGCAGCGGCAAACTGAAAGGTCTTTAGTTGTGTTTTCAAATAAATAAGAGTGTTTTCTGGGAGTTTGTTCCAGATATGTGGTGCATGAAAACTAAATGCTGCTGTCCATGTTAATTGTGTGTGTGTGTGTGTGTGTGTGTGTGTGTGTGTGTGTGTGTGTGTGTGTGTGTGTGTGTGTGTGTGTGTGTGTGTGTGTGTGTGTGTGTGTGCGTATGTGTAGGTGTATGTGTGTGTGTGTGTGTGTGTGTGTGTGTGTGTGTGTGTGTGTGTGTGTGTGTGTGTGTGTGTGTGTGTGTGTGTGTGTCAGGCTAAAACCGTACCCCTACTCATCTGACTCTTCTTCATCAACTCATAGATCTTCTCACTCAGCAGGTGTTTGTATTCCTCCTGTGTTTCACACATCAACAGACAATGACAGTCAAACTACATTAAACTGTTAAAAGAGCATTACTGCATCAAAAGTAATCAACAACTATACTGTAAAAACTGGTCAAACATTGGCCAAATTGTCAAATAATAATAAGAAAGAGGCAAAAATTGTGAAAATAGCTGCTTGTCAGGGTGGGGGGTCCCCAGTTCAAATATGATTATTTTGGGGGGTCCTGGCCTGAAAAGGTTGAGAACCACTGTAGCTGCAGCTGTAACATATTTTTGTTATCATTTTGTTTTCGGCAAGATTTATTTTATTTTGACGAGCGGTCCGAAAGTGGTGGTCTGACAGCTTCCGGCCGACGCCTTATATGGTGTACCGGGTTGAGAGTGCGCTCTAGAAGCTCAGTGTGTTAGTGACCACTGAGGATATCGTTGCTGTTGGGCAGAAACTACTCAATTTCTGAGCTTTTGAGAAAAAAAAACGCAAATCAGTACTATTGAACACCCTTTACGTCTGTGTGTTGGTTAAAAAAATATTGAACCAATGAAAAGTATTAAAAAGCGCTTCTGACAAAACCAGCTAACTCCATTGGATCCTCAAACTTTCTGCTAAATCAGCTAACTCCACCCCCAGGCTCCACCCCCTTTTGACCTCCAACCTCATTGTGAGGTTGGAGGTCCATTCAGCTGTTCTTATCAATGATGAACAAAACCTCCTAACTCCACTTTTTGTTTTGTTTTTTCATTTCCTGAAAAAATAACATGTTGGAGTTAGCTGGTTTTTGCCCGACAGCAGAGATATATACTGTATATATAGAGATGTATTTCTTCATTTCTTCATGTAGTCATTAGAACATGTAAATACATGTAATGGAGGGAATATTAGATTCTTACCTTGCTATTACAGTACATGTTCCTCTCTATGTTCTGAGCATCAGTCACCAGGTCTGTAATGTCCTCAGCTGGGTCTCCTGTCCTCATGTAGTCTACACTGCTCACCAACACACAGAGAATGAAAGAGACAAAGTCAGACATCAGATTCAATTCAACATTCAATAAGTGATAATTGTTCAGCTGGTCTGGGGTCAAGAAGATGGTGAGAACTGAACACATTATATTGGTTCTGCTTTCTGTGTGATGAACACTCACAGGCAGCGGACATAGCAATCACGGCTCCTTTTGTCTTCATGCCAAGACTTCCTCATGTCTGCTCTAAAGAGAGGGAGGGCTGTGATGGAGTCCAAGCTGATAGAAAGACAATGATAGAAAAGACAAAGAGACATAGAAATAGGAGGGAGAAACCATGAGGAACACATCATTATTATGATATTATGACATAATATCCTATGACATATCTGTAACTGTGGAAACATGCCCCCCCCCCCCCCCCTTCTTTCATTCATGTTGAGACTTTTTGCAAAATGTTAATCTATTTTCTGTGTTCATTGATGTCACCCTGTTGTCCCGGTTCACATACTGAGTTTTCCCTTGGCAAGTTTTCCCTTGGCATTTTCCCTTGGCATTTTTTTCTAGCTCGTCTAGTGCCACTGCTGCAATTTACTTTTCTTTTCATCTGACAACGTGACCCAGAGCGAAATGTGCAATTTGGAGTCTTGTGATGTATTTTTCTCTATAATACTCCCAGTGAATCATAACGACATGGCATAAAGAATATCTTCACCTGTGTGAGATGGCTTTCACCGAGGACGGTCGCACCTTTTATCCGCTCCTGGATTCTACCCCGCGCTCTATTCTTCAACGGCGAAAACAACACCTTCGCCTCAAAAGGATCATCACTGCTAGCAACAATCTGGTGCTGTTCTACGCTGCCATATTGCAAGGATTAATCTTCATTGAATCCCACAATGTGCAGCTTCAACGGAGAGCGAGTGAAAACGGAGGTTTACCGCAAGACGCGTCAACGTTACTTTTTAAAGTGTTCGGCGCGAGTAAATCGGTACAAACACGGAGAAGGACACCAAACCAGTTTATTGAGTTTATTGTTGTCGGGAAATGTACATCCTAATCCCGGCCCACCGACCGTGAAGAGCACGGAGACTCACTATGATCACAACTACAATGGCCTTAGCAACATCACAGCTGATTTCAAACGCGACGGAAGCGCCCGACAAGGTCCGGTCCACAACATGCAGACAAATAACTTTGTTTGGCAACGGCCCACCTCACCTGATAAGAACGAACCCCAGCAAAGAGCTGGAGAAACAAGGATGGATTATTTGTCCCGGTTAACGTGCGTGCTGGCTCCAAGACCTGCATTCTCAAGCAGACCACCGTCTGAAGGAATGTGGCCGATGACGAGACAAGGGCTTCCCCAACAGCAGCGTCAAGAGGATTTCCTCATCCGCCACACGGGCCCAAGACAACCGCAGGGTATCTCCCAGAGAGAAGCTCAAGAAAACTGTGTTTTTTCCCCTGTTTCTACCATCTCCTGGCACCACCGCTTGGCGTCGACGCGGGACAACAGCTTCTCAATCAATCATAGACCTAGTGTTGACAACGGACCAATCCAGAATTTCCAGGAGTGGGGTGATTGAGTGTAGCTTAAGTGATCACAATATCATTTTCTGCACTCGGAAGATTCACGGACCTGGAGCTTATTGTCACAGGACAATCAGCTGCAGGTCTATGAAACACTACTCTAGTGATCTTCTAACAACAGCTCTTGAAAAAAATGGACTGGTCCCATGTCCTAAATTGCACCTCTGTGGAGGAGTCCTGGTCCTGTTTCAAAAAAGCTTTTTTGTGTGTACTTGATAACATCGCACCCACAAAGGTGGTGAGGGTCAAAGCTAGCACAGAACCGTGGATGAAGGGTGACATTTTGAATGCCATCAAACTCAGGAACAAAAGCTACTCTGAGTTCAGGAAAAACAGAAGTGAGCAGCTACTTGAAAAGTGCAGAAATCTACGAAATGTAGTTACTAAATTGATCAGAAATGCCAAAAAGAATTTCTTAAATGAGAACATAGAGGCAAACAAAAGCCACCCACAAAAACTGTGGGAGGCACTAAAACAATTAGGCTGCAACGGAAAAATTCAGACAAAATCTACAAACATTTGCATTATTTCAAGCGGCTCGCTCACTACCGACAAGCAATTGGTAGCGGACTGTTTTAACAGTTTCTTCACCACAGTTGCAACCTCAGGCCCTCAGGACCCTCTCAGGGGCCCTGATTCAGCCCCTTTTTGACTATGCTAGCTCCTCTTGGTACTCCAACACCTCAGTGTCACTGAAGACTAAGCTTCAAACCTCCCAAAAAAAAACTGATCCGACTACTTCTCGGACTGGGGCCCATGACCCACCTCTCTCCCACTCACTTTGCCAGCCTAGGCTGGCTCAGGGTGGAAGACAGGGTTAAACAACAAAAAATGGGTCTGGTCTTCAAAATTGTAAATGCAGATTTGCCCGAAATGCCCCCTATACCCGCATATCTGTATAAATACCTTGAAAAAGTTAGTGACACCCACAGCCACGAAACTAGAGGGAGCGTAAACAACAATCTGGTACCACCCGCCCATAAAACACACATGGGCAAATTCTCCTTCTATAGCACAGCCACCAAGGAATGGAATAGTCTAATCCCATCCCTCAAAAAATGCAGTTCGCTGGGCTCTTTCAAAACAGCCCTAAAAACTCATCTTTCTGGAGGCCGAAAGAGGAGCTAGTACCAGTTTCCCTGTAGACAGACGACCCCCCCCCCTCCTCTTTTGTGTACATATTTTGTATTTCCTCATGCTTTTTTTGTATATATTTTTTATTTTTCCATGCTCCCCCCCCCCTTTTTTTGTACATTGATTTTTTATTTTATTTTTTCATGCTTCTTTTTTTTGTACATAGTGGTATTTTTTCTGTATTATCTGTATTTTCATGTTGATTTTTGAACTGTTTGGTTGCTACTATATATGTCTATGAAATTAATTCAAGGACCCCAACGGAAACAAGTCCGCAAGGACTTTTTTGGCCGGACCTTTTAGACAAAAGCATTATAAATGTAACTGTGTTGTTTTACATTCTTTTGCCTAATAAAAATGTCAATCAATCAATCAATCAATGAAACAAGCTCCAAATAACAGTTTGACTTGACCTCAACCATAAAGGTGAGAAGGAGAGAGAGGAACAGAGATAGAAAATGATAGGGACCTCTGACCTCTCTGCAGTGGGGTCGCAGCAGATAAGGGGGTATTTGAGTTCGAATAAGACGCCATCTGTGTCCGGGAGGATATCATTCCCTGCAGTGTAGTACTCCACCAGCTCTGACAGTGTGGCGAACTTCTCGGTTTCACGAATGCTGTAGTAGTCTCCTGTGTTCTGGATACGGATGTGTCTCACCATATCACCCACCCTGGAGGGAAGGACATGAGTAGCAGAGTGTCACCTTATCAACATTAACCATGGCGTACCTATTTTAGGCATGTCATTATAATGAAAATAATACAAATTCATGTAAGAAATAATATTTCTTACATGAATTTGTATTATTTGCATGAAAAAAACGCCCCCGGTGTGTAAGGAGCTTAAGAGTGGGCAGGGGTGTGCTGTGGATGTTTTAGCTAGTGGAGTGCTACAACATATTTACACGCTCGCACATACACGCGCACGTGAGTGATCGCAATTGAAATAACCTATCTAATATGTAGGCCTATTTATTAACCCACAATATATCAAATGTTATTCTATTTACTTGCATACTGGGGACACTTTAGTGTTGTCATATGCATTTACCTTGCAGACATCACCTCTGTAATTTAATTAGTTCATGAAATCTATCAGCCACTGTTATCCAACTCTTTGACTGCTTCAGTCAAAACATCTGACAGTAGCCTATACACCTACAGTACGCTACGTGCATGTGCGGGCGTGTGTGCACCTTCAGGGTGCTTCGCTCCACCGGCAGTACACCCCTAGTAGTGGGTTGACTGTTGACTGTTCGTGGCATAATTTGTTTGTATAATAAATAAATTAAATACGGCGTCTCCTGTCCACTTGCGCGAGTCTTGCACCGGCCGTGTGCATTTGTGATGTCTGCAAAGAATGCAGACATACAGTCTTGGGCTGTAGGGGGCCGCCCTCTACTGGACAATATCAGCGGCAACCAGTGGTGAGCTGTGGATTTTTGAGCTATGGGGGGCTCTATTTTATGACGTCACAGCGTGCGCACGTGCACGCGCGCGGGCATGTGCACATAGCCACTCAGCTCAGTGCTAGTTGAAATACTGTATTCAACATGTGATTATTAATGTAATTATATTTCTTATTATTTTGTTGCATTGTTAATTTGTTGTTTTTATTTTTGTTTCAATTATTTTATTATTTTATTTTCCTTTTAGTTTTATATAAAAGCCCTTTACATAGACTCACCCACACATAAGTAGTTAAAATAATAAGACAACTTGTCTTTGTGAGAACTGGGTCCTCTGCTAATCCCCTTCACCTTCACACCCTATACTGTATCTGTTCACAGTATCCTTAATCAACATTGAAGCAGCCATGCCTTTGAAAAAAAGGATGCAGAGATAATATCATGCCTCTGTGATGTGTGCCATGTTTGACTGCTAATGTGAGCTGTAGCTGCAATGAGCTGTAGCTGCAACATAAAATACCTTTTGACTTTTATTGTTTATGGTTTGTGAAATGAAAGTAATAAATAACTGTTTGCACTTTTAAATTGATCAATAAACAAGTCATTTCAATCTGAAATGTCCATTTGGAACAAGAATCAATCCGTAAGAGAGTAAAAATGTACCTCTTTGGTAGCTCTTATGATAGCCTACTAACCTTTATATTAGTTACGTATGTAATGAAGATATGTCTATTATATAATGCACTTAGAGCAGTTAACATCACAATATTAAGAACAATATGTACAGTGCAATAGATTGCACTTACTGTACTATATATGTTACACCCTTGTAAGAATAGGGGTGGGACGATATATCGATATCGCGATACTTTCTCCCGCGATAAATAATCGATATACTGCAGAAAAAAATCTATATTATTATATTAATATTATTTGAACTGTTTGGTGCTATTTTACGTGTTTATGAATTGAATACAAGGACTATCGTGATATATCGTTGGTGAAATTTCATGCAATATATCATGATCTCGCAATATATCGAATATCGTGATATTATTGTTATATCGCCACAGATATCGTATCGTGAGATACCCATATCGTCCCACCCCTATGTAAGAACACAGTATATTAAGGATATATATTAAGGATATATTAAGGACCACTTCGGTCTGCCACCTCGGGGCGACTGATTGCCTCGTCACTCAAGGGTCCTTCTGGTCGATCGACACGGTCACGACTTTTTTTCTGTTCTGGCCCCACAGTGGTGGAATGAACTTCCCACTGATGTCAGGACAGCAGAGTCACTGCCCATCTTTCACCGCAGGCTGAAAACCCACCTCTTCAGGAAACACTACCCTTCCTCTTTGCCTGGCCTACTTGTTGTTAACTAGTTGTACGAACTCTTGTTTTATTTTTGTATTGTTTTATTGGATCTTGTTTAGTCGATACACTTATTTGTTTTAGCTCGTGCTCATTTGATTTAGCTATTTTGTCTCATCTGTTTAAGAAAGTAGGTAGCTGATATATTGCACTTTTACCTTAGCGCTAGGTATACGCTTGGTTGCTTGTTTTTGCAGGAAATGCACTTAAGACTTCTGGTGATTAGTAGTTTCGTTCCCTACCTATGTTGAATGCACTTATTGTAAGTCGCTTTGGATAAAAGCGTCTGCTAAATGACTGTAATGTAATATTTTCACTATAGTATCTATAATACAAAATAGTGTTTTTAAATACTTTTTCAATTGGTTAATACATCACAGTGGAAAAATTGCTCATGTGGATAAATAATCACAATATACAGGTACTCTTTGGAAATGAGAACAACGGTAAGCATACCATTACAGAAGGGGAAGAAAATCAGAAAATAGTCAAACATTAAAGAAATAGAGATTAATTACTTCCAAAGTTATTATTTCCGATTTGATTCTCTGCAATATTTTTTTCCTTTTGATCCGACATATCATTTTTGAAATGTCAGTCAGTCATGTCAGTCATCAGTCAGTCTTGCTTGGTTCTCCTCAGTGACTTAAGCAATTGCTTTGCACTTGCACATGGCCATTGATCATTAGCATAGGCACACCGTGAGGGAGCCCCTTTTTGTCTTTGTCACAATTTAAGATGTTTATTTGCGTTTTTCTGTAAACAACGGACATTCTGAGCTCGCCTCGGCCGATGGGACTGTCGTCATGGTTACAGCCCCCCAAACTATGGGATCTGTGTGTGTGTGACTGTGTGTGTGTGTGTTCACGGCGGGTCGTGCGCACGACGGCCATGTGTGTGTGTGTGTCTGTGTTAGCGACGGGTCGTGCGCACATGCACACGCATGGGCATGACGTTAAACTGCCCCGTCGTCAATGTAGTCGGTGCAGTGGATGCATTTGCAATTTCTGTGGACTATGTAGCTTGCATACAAGGCACAACAGCCGACGCTACCTGACGGCCCCTCCTTCCGTGAACAGCTACCGGGAAGAGAGGCAATAGACCCGGTCGGCCTTCCAGCGGTATGTCCATCCGCTGTCGGAATAGCAACGGATGGACCTCCAGGCCCATGAGAACAACTACAGAGAGAGCTTTAACACCAAGCAGCAGTGCAAGACTAAGCAGTTTGTTTCCTCTGGTGATCCAGCCAAGGACATTATACCCACAGACTGATTGTTGGAGGGTTTCGAACAACTTGGGAGGGATGCCCAAAGACGAGGCAGAAAGGATGGCAAAGTATTGTGCTGTCTCTGCTGCCATATATGGCGGAGCCTCCCTCGTATTCGTCCATGGCTTCGTCCTCGTATGGGTCGAAGGCACGTTGCAGCATGTCTTCCTCGTTCAGCGGCTCAGCCGCCTCCATCATGCAGTCCCAGCTTGATCACAGCGAAACTGTGCACACACACTCCCTGGATGCCAGAGCAGAACCTCTGCCCTAAACTTTTCACATGGGCCTGTTATAGCGCCACCAGGAGAACGATTTGTGCAAAACATTTATTTTAAAAATAAACGCAAATTGGTACACAGTATCTCTATAGTCATTAAACAAAACGGGTCTTTCAGAATTTTCATATTCTTTCCTGAAGGTTAAAGGAGTGCTCCGTTTTGAACAAAATGCCTCAAATCATGAACACAGCAGGCATTTTCCGTGAAATTTTGCACGCACATTCCCACTAGGCCGAGGACGAAATGCCACTTGATTTATTTGTATTTTTTTATATAATAACGTAAATCAAAAAGCAAGAAAGACAAATGGAGGAGAAAAGATAACAGACAGAGATAATAGAGAGCCTCTGTGTTTGACTCAGCTATAGTGCACTTGTCCTAGTACTGTGAATGTACAAGTTAAAATCTAGTTTATGTATAAGCAATCTGGGAACCCAGAACCAAATGAGAAGGAAAAACAGCGCCCTCTGCTGTTTGTACTATCTCACTTGGCTCTGGGACAATGACGACGTAGCACCCGTGCGCAAGGAAACCGGGGTTTTGGTCTGCCTTCAGCGTTTCACTTCCGGTGGTGCGACTATGTTTTCTTTCCCACTAACAATATGTCTACACGGAACACTAACACCACTTCTCCCAGAGAACATGGATCGTTTTGGTTATAAGCCCACTTGTTTCTATGATAAAAGAGCAAGTTAAAATGTGAATATCTTTTCGTGGTTTTGTCTGCTCCGCGGACGCTATTGTTAAATTAGTTTCGGTTGGTTTCGAGTGGGGAATGATCGGCGGACACGTAAATCCCGCCCACTACGTTTGATTGGGTAAAGCGCGGCCTGCTTCCTGATCTGAAGGCACGCCCACTTGTAGCCCAGTGTGTACACGTTATGACGAACCTTCACGACAGATTCCAACGCAGAGCAGAATCTGTTCTTGAGAGATTAATGTATAAGTGACACATTTTGTTTTTAATATCTTTCCTCTGTATCACAATATAAAAGTCTATTAACACACCAACATAGGATTCTGACTTTGTTCTGAAGGGGTGAAATGTTATACTCTGTTAGTTGTTATACCTGTAAACATTCTGAATTCACACCTTGAGATGAGATGATTGGTCATCCCCTTATGACAGTATATCTGTAAATACTAAACTAAACAACTTTGAATTGAACTCCCAAGTAAATAAATAAATAATTGCCAATACTGCCAGCGATTTTCTGGTTTTCTTACCTTTTCAAGTAGTCACAGAATATTTATCTCCAGTACGATCGATCCCCTGATTGTTGGTAAACATGGAGGATTTCTCTGTGTTTCCACAAAAAGGTTTTTCATTTCGATGATGATGCTACTTATTGGCCGTTGAACATGTCTCGCCAAAAAATGCAGAGAATACAGTCGTTTTCCCCAATACGTCAACCAGGAAGTGAATGGTGGAGGAGATCTTGCGATCACGTGATCTCCTAGATCTATGTGTGACTCAGACTGAAATGGTGGCTCATAGGTTGGCAAACAGCGCCATCTAGTGTAAACACTGAAAACACAGTTTGGATGTTACACGTCTATGGCACTCTGGGCTTTGGAAAAAATGGACGTGTTACACGTCAATGGTACTGAATGAGTTAAGCAACGAAAGATGAGAGAGTACAGTTACAGAAAAGCAAATAGGCCATTATGGTTTATATGGAAACAGAGTGTGATGTTGTTAAGTTTTATACCTGACAGACAGAAAAAAGTCTCCCACTGTTGTCCCGCTGGGCCTGACCAAGAAACTGCCATGGATGCCTCGAGACTTCAGTATTGACACAGCCTCCAGACGTGTGATGTGGAACCACCTGGAACCACACACACACACACACACACGCACACGCACACACACACATGTTACTATACGGCATTGTTCAGAGTGCAGGCAAAACCAATTTGTTTCTCAAATACGATCTTTAGGACTGACTGTCCACACTGTTACTTGTAAATGATCAGATTCAATTTGTATACAGACATAATTAATCTATCTGGTGTCATTGTGTCCAGACTGAGACATATCTTTAGAAATAAGATTTGAATTGTACTTAACTTCAAATCAACTCATTCAAAACTATAAGTTACTAGTGTAACCCCGGTTCTATGAAATACGAAGCGAGAGGTCTCGCTATGGGAGCGCCCCCTCTAGCGCGAACACAGAGAAGCATTATCTTGATAAACTTCCAGACAAGAAACCCCTTGGCTGGATCCTGATTCGTTCCCCTGACTTGGAGGTCCCGCCCTCCACCTATATAATCAGGGGACGGATATCTGCTCAGTCCTTCATAATAAGGCTTCTCTTCTCGACTGCAGATACATAACCCCGGTTCTATTTCATAGAACCGGGGTTACGCTAGTAACCTATAGTTCTATATTCAATACTCCGCTTCAAGGTCTCGCTATGGGAGAGCATTTGATAAACTCCCTGATTGTAAATTCCGAAGTTTCCGAGCCACCAGCTCAAGGTATGTCAATTGCCTGGAAGTGACACCCAGGACCGTGCCCACCACTAGGGGCATGGTCACAACCCAGGCGCACCAAAAACCTTGGTAAGGCCACAAAGAAAAGGGTAAACAACCCCATCATAGGCACTCCAATAGAATACCTTCTAGACAGGGCCCCTGACATTGTAGTTCCCACTGCGGTGTGCAAGCCCAGCCTTGCTGGGCACATATCACCACCCGAGCGGACCATGTCATGTCCCGTAACCCAGTGGGGAAACACTACTGTCAAACAAAGAACAGGGCCTCGTGACAGCCCTGTTCCACTGACCGATCTGGTAACAGTCCCAGATCAGTCCTCTCCACGCCTCAGACCTAAAACCGGTCAGGCGTGGCACAGCATCCTGGCCGCCCCTGGCCTCCACCGACACCGGAAGGCCAGTAGCCCAGGTCGAGCACCGCAGTGGCATGACAACTGGGGAGGACAGGACAGCCGTACAACGGTCACTCAGGAAATACCTGAGCGTGGGTAAATGGTAAAATGGTAAATGGTGCATTTATATAGTGCTTTTATCCAAAGCGCTTTACAGAGATTGTGCATTACATTCACCCATTCATACACCGATGGCGGAGGAAACCATGCAAGGCACCAACCTACTCATCGGGAGCAATTAGGGGTTCAGCGTCTTGCTCAAGGACACTTCGACACTAACTCTGGGGGAGCCCCCCAACCCGGGATCGAACTGGGAACCTTGCAGTTTACAGTTCACTCTACCCGGCCACTCTACCCCTGAGCCACTGCCGCCCCGGTGGCACGAGTCACCGCCGCAGTGGGATTGATTGATCGATTGAATATTTTATTAGGCAAAAAAATGTAAAACAGCACAGTTACATTTAAAATACTTTGTCTAACAGGTCCGTTCATGAAAGTCCTTGCGGACTTGTTCCCAATGAGGGCCTTGGTATTCAATTCATAGACATATATAGTGGCACCACAGTTCGAATATCAATAAATAAAAAAAAACAGCAAAAAATAACAATGTACAACAAAAAAATAAAAAAGGGGTGGGGGGGGGGGGCGCTCGGCTGTCTAACGGGAGAATGGTACTACCTCTTTTGGCCTCCTGAAAGATGAGTTTTTAAAGGCTCTTTTAAATGAGCCCAGCAAACTGCATTTTTTGAGGGATGAGGTTAGACTATTCCAATCCTGGGTGGCAGTGCTGTAGAAGGAGAATTAGCCCATGTTTGTTTTATGGTTGGGTGGTACCAAATTGTTGTTAACGCTCCCTCTGGTATTGTGACTGTGGGTGTCGCTAACCTTTTGGAGGTATTTACTCAGATATGCGGGAATAGGGGGAATATCGGGCAAATTTGCATTTACAATTTTGAAGACCAGTCCCATTTTTAGTTGTTTAACCCTGTCTTCCACCCTGAGCCAGCCTAGGCTGGCAAAATGGGTGGGAGAAAGGTGGGTCATGGGCCCCAGTCCGAGGAGTAGCCGAATCAGTTTGTTTTGGGAGGTTAGTCTTCAGTGACACTGAGGTGTTGGAGTAGGCTACCAAGAGGTGCAAGCATAGTCAAAAAGTGGCTGAAACAGGGCCCCTGAGAGGGTCCTGAGGGTTGACAAAAGAGGAAACTCTGCCCATAAATGTGGTTCTCTGGTTTACTCTTTTGACCACCTTTGTTGCCATGCTTTCACCTGTCAGGTATTTGTCAAGAATACAACCCAAATAGGTAATCTCTTCTTTGCTAGAGATAATTGTCATCGACTTTGACCTTGAAATCATTTACATCCATCTGTCTGAGGGAATGTTTGGTCCCAAAGAGAATGGATTCAGTTTTCCCAAGGTGTAGTGACAGTTTGTTATCGGTAAGCCAGGTACGGATTTTTAAGAGTTCGGAGCTGAGCGCCTCCTCAACTTGACAACTGGGGAGGACAGGACAGCCGTACAACGGTCACTCTGGAAATACCCGAGCGTGGGTCACCCCACACCCAGCTATCGCAACCGCATATCTGGGGATAACACCACCAAGCAACACTATATCATCACGTCCCGTGCGAAACAGTAGCGGCGAGGCCGATTGCACAGAACCGTGCGAGGCTCAGAGAGCCAGTGCCCCAGACCGGAGTCACTAGTGCCACCCCCAGTTCCTTCTTTCCCGCAACTAACCAGTGTGGGGGCTTCAAGGGACAGTGGGGAAAAACATGCTGGGCAGCAGATCCACCTCCAGGAACCGGACTCCGGCCGCGCGCGATGTCCAAAACATTCCTAAACGAAACAGTCCTGTGTGCCAGACCCAGTCGCACACACGGTTCCGGAGTGACATCCGGGAGGGATTCGCCAGTAGCCCTCAGTGACGTACGTGGCTGGGTTGCAACACCATCAGCCACAGCCCTCCTGTTGGTCCAGCACTAACCAGTGGCCCCCACAACCAGCAGGCTCGCCCGTCGGGAGGGGCTATGGGTCCCCCTGATGGTTGAGCGCCGTCGCACCCTGCTGTGGCAAGCATTGTCGAATGAGCATCCCCATGAGCAGCCCTACCCTGTATGAGCCATGTAATGGCCGAGGCCATGAGACTCCCGGTGTCCGTGTAGCTCATCGGGGCGGCCCAAGGCCCACCCCCGACTCAGTATGACACAGGGGCTGGCTTGTCTGTCATGTAAGAACTATAGTAGGGTTGTCATGACAGTACATCATAATCAAACAGTAGTTTCGGTGGATAAAAGGTTTAGATGCTGACACCGTTCACAGCGCCCAGTCACTGTTTTTCCTCGGTGGGCGTGGAGGTAGAAGAGCGTAGGCTAAGGGTTGAGGACCCTCTAGGTACCTGTGTCCGCAGTCCCAGTATTGGCCGTCTCCACCCCCCCCCCCCCCCCCTTCCTTTTCTTTTTATACCAGGGGATAGCAAGAGTAGATCTGGCCATCGCCTGGCGTTAGGAGTACTTCTGACATTGCATGCATTCACAGTAGGGAGGAAAACCTTACGTGAGAGATATTGAGATATTGCTTGCCTGGCCTCAAGCCCTGTGAGAAGAGTACTCCTAATTGGTTGATGGTGCCACCCGGTGGGCGAACGGGACAGTTCACTTTCCTCCTAAAACTTTTTTTTTTTTTTTTTTTAACACAGTTTACAATACCTGAAAACCACATTTGTATGCTACCCCGAGACATTGTCTGAGTCAAGAGCAGCAGGCTCATCGCCCATATGTTCTGGGCATCATCACATGTACAGCCTGCAACCCTCGTTGTCCTCCTCCTCCGAGTTGATGGAGATGTGGTTGTCCCCACCCTCTTCCTCCATGGCCTTATCCACGAGGGGGTCTAATACGTGGTCTGCCAGGTCCACGTCATACAGCGGATCGGCTGCTTCCATCTGGCTGCCCCAGCTCGGGTCCGGGGATGGTGTGCAGGGTGGTCTCATCGCGGTTCCCGCCCCGATCGCCCCTTCCCCCAGATCGACCCCCAGAGGCGGCTCCAGGGGTGGCGGCAAGGTCGTGACGGGTAACTCACCCAGCCGATCACGGAGGAGTCCTGTTTCCATTACTCCGCAGACCAGGCAGAAAATTGCTCCCTCCAGGAGCCCCCGCTTCGCGTGCGTGGGTCCCAGGCAGGTCACACACTCGGGGTGCCCGACGAGGCGCGACATTGGGAAGCCGCAGCTCTCGCAGGGCCTCTGTAGAAGCGCGGTGGTGGACCTGGTCTTCCGCCTGGTCCCGGACGCCATGCTCTTAGCGTCGGCCTCTAGGTCTTCAACTAAGGCCTGCGCGGGAGTGAGATTGTGGCTCTGGGCCTACTCACTCCTGACTACGATAAGTTACTTGCTAGCTTCTCGTGCTAACAAGTACTACTAGGCTAGGCTGCGGTTAGCAAGCTAACAGTTTGCGATCGAAGCTAACTTGTAACAGCAAGCGCTGGAGCGAAGTTAGTACGGAAATAAGAGCTGTATTTTTACGGTAAAAGAAAAAGATAAAAGTGAAACGTAGTTAAGCTAACAATCCTTCTGCAAAACTGAGGAGATGTGTTCTGTATTCTTACGAGAAGAGAACGAAAGACTGAGCGGATATCCGTCCCCTGATTTTATAGGTGGAGGGCGGGACCTCCAAGTCAAGGGAACGAATCAGGATCAGCCAAGGGGTTTGTTGTCTGGAAGCTTATCAATATGCTTATCAATGCTTCTGTGCGCAAGAGGGTGCTCTCCCATAGCGAGATCTCGAAGCGGAGTATTGAATATAGAACTGATTTGCATAAAGTTTCCATGTAGTTTTTACAGTTCAGACTTCATAAAAAAACAATTGATTCCAATCTGGATAGGCCAAACATCTGATTTGGGATGCCAGTCTGAACGTAGACTAATGACTGCATACTGCACAGTACATACCTATGATTGCTTAAACAGCAGACACACTGACTTTGCAAGCATATCCTCAAATAACAGTTAACCAAGTTACAGTAAACCTGATGAAGGGACTGACAGAGAACAGCGCGCCATTTTATTTGAACTTGTGAGATATATGGTACTAATAGGAATACTATATATGTCACTAAATTATAGTGCTTGGTTTGACTTACAACAACAATAAGGGTAATAATAATAATAATAATAAGGGTAATAATAATAATAATAATAAGGGTAATAAGGGTAATAATAATAATAATAATAATAATAATAATAATAATAATAATAATAATAATAATAATAATAAGGGTAATAATAATAATAATGATGATAAGGGTAATAATAATAAGGGTAATAGTAATAATAATAATAATAATAATAATAATAATAATAATAATAATAATAATAATAATAATAATAATAGTAGTAATAATAATAATAATACATTTAGCTGCAAGCAGCGATAAGGGGGCCAAGGAATGCGATATGCAAAACGCAATATGCAATACGCACAAGAAGCCATAGAAACAGAACTTGAGACAAAGCAGCCCATGCAATTAATAAATGAGCACTCTGAACATCTGAGCAGATTACTGAGGGATTGTGGATATTATACTATAATATCCACTGTATAAACTCTGTATTGTGTTGCTTATAATGCAGATTTCAAACTTGTGTTACAAATTCTGTTATCATGACAAAAGTTTGCAAATGTTTTTTACTTCATCTTTCTAGACAACACAGATATTCTAATAGGTAGTATTCTAGGGCTTATATATTTTGTCACCATAGCGACAATATGTGGTTAGTCGGCTTCATATTCCGACAGTGGATGTCGGAGGTGCCCTTCTGCCACTGTAATGTTGTTGACTTCAAACCTTAGATATAAAATAAGCTTCATAGCGCCAGCATTTTGTTTTCAAAGGTCAATATTGGAGGTCATGGTGCTGTTTATAATAATACTACTACTACTAATAATAATAATAAAGACCTTAAATGATCCAACAGGGGAAACTATTTTTCAGCTTGACCCAGCTGAGGTGGTCATATTTAGCACTCAAGGGAGCAATTAGGGATTAAGTACCCCCACTTATGGACATCTCAAACCATGGCCCGGGACAGGAATCAAACCCTTGACCCAGACTCACAGACTGACACACTACCAATTGAGCTAGAGCTTTGACCATCCTGATGGTGTCCGTTGATGAGCGTTAAACTCTTGCCTTCTGTCATGAACCAAGCTCCTGTTTCACTAACACTATTCTAGATCAGTGGTTCACAAACCATTATAGAAATTTGATGAATATAGCCGATCTACGAGCTCACAACGCATTGCTATCCAAAAAGTTGTGAGCTTGTAGGTCGGCTATTTTCACATGGAAATATGTCATGGATTGAAAATAAATATGCTCAAAAAACGTAGTCCAAAATTCTCCTTTAAGCCCCGCCCCATCTGGGTTCCTATTGGCTGGGCTTTAAACCTGTGTGTGTGTGTGTGTGTGTGTGTGTGTGTGTGTGTGTGTGTGTGTGTGTGTGTGTGTGTGTGTGTGTGTGTGTGTGTGTGTGACTGCCTACGTGCCTGCCTCCCTGCGTGCGTGCGTGCGTGCGTGCGGACAGAACTCATTACTTTCAGGCATTCTTTCATTCATGTGGAGACTTTTTGCACAATTTGTATCTATAATCTGTGTACATTGATGTCACCCTGTTGTCCCGGGTCACAGACCGAGTTTTCTCTGTGCATGAAACAAGCTCCGAATAACAGTTTGACTTGACCTCAACCATAAAGGTGAGAAGGAGAGAGAGGAACAGAGATAGAGAACGATAGGGACCTCTGACCTCTCTGCAGTGGGGTTGTAGCAGTTGAGGGGGTATTTGAGTTCGATTAAGGTGCCATCTTTGTCCTGGAGGATACCATTCCCTGCAGTGTAGTGCTCCACCAGCTCTGACAGTGTGACGAACTTCTTTGTTTCATAAATGCTGTAGTAGTCTCCTGTGTTCTGGATACAGAAGTGTTTCACCATATCACCCACCCTGGAGGGAAGGACGTGAGTAGCAGAGTGTCACCTTATCAACATTAACCATTGCGTACCTATTTTAGGCATGTCATTATAATGAAATTAATCCATATTAATGTAAGAAATATGTTCAAAATGTTCACAAATGTTAAAACATTTTCAATATTAGCTCACTTTGAGCTTGGAGATCTGCTATTTTTACAGTGCGACACTCTCCTATGACAAAGTATAAATTAAGTGGTTAAAGGGGTTGTAGGCGAGTTCATCAGCAGTTCGTTTCCCCGACCACCAGGGGGTGACGCAGGGGGGACTTCTAAACGGGCCATGCCGAAAATAGGTTGCTTTATTCGGATACAATGCGTGTCACTACCCGCCCCTGCCGGTTCTCTGAATTTTTGTTTTTAAATAGGCTCTTTCATGATAAATTGACCACATATATGTTAAACAACAAAATTCTATCCAAACGATATCTTAAAAGTAAATTCCGTGCCTCAAAAAAGAAGTTTGAGAGCGTTTTAAAACCGAAAGTAAGAAGTATAAACTGCCTACAGAGAAAACAATGGCGGCTCGTTCCATTTTTGTCGGCTGCACTCGGTCCCATTCGGTTTCACCCGAACACTTCACACGGGCACGGACGCGCATGGACGCGCATATGCGCGTCCATGCATTTACGTCCCGGATACCCGGATGTCAAAACATAAATTGTAGGGAAAATACGGATTTCAGAAAGAGGACTGTGTTTCAATGCAGGAAAACACCCCAGCATCATTATATAGTGGCTGATAGAGGGGGAAAAATGCAAAATATATATATATAAATATTCTTAAAAATTAGGCTTAATGTTGCCTACAATCCCTTTAAATGGGATTGTAGGCAACATTAAGCCCTAAAGTGCCCTAAAGAAGGCAGCGGCATGTTTGTGCGTTGTACCACAATTATTTTTTAACATGCACACTTATTATCTCAGCCAGGCTGGAAGGATTATGTTTTAGCTCCTGTCCATCTGTCTGTCTGTCTGTCTGTCTGTCTGTCTGTCTGTCTGTCTGTCTGTCTGTCTGTCTGCACAGCTAATTTAGCAAATTGCTGGACAGATCAGCGTCATACTTTACATGTACAATATCACTAACAGTAGGCCAAGGAAGACACTCCATCACTCCACCACATTTTCAAATCTGACATTGGTGGCACAAAATCAGGCCTATAACTCTTGAACCATACAGTCACATCTTTTCCCTGTGTATTCCGTGAACTAGAGGTTCGGGCCCTCACATCTAGAGTTTGGGCCGCTAAGAGGCCCTCACGGCTACGTTGCACCGCCGATCCGACTGATACTGTATGCCCATATATGGAGATCTCTGTATCTGTCAGTCCTTGTCCCTTTTATGCTCATATGCCCATATATGGAGATCCATGATATCATCGGTATATGGCCATCTATGGGCATGATTTGTTAGCACCTGATGCCATGATGACACATTGAGGTTAGACAACACATTCCATATTTGGGCGTAGCTGCATTGGGAAGTGCTTATGGTTATGGCTGAATCATGGTGACATGAGCGTGACGGCGTGCCCACCCATCCTCCCTTAAGCCTTGCATTGTGTTAGAAACCTGCTGACACTTTTGGTGTTAGCGGGTCAAATTTGACCCGTGATTTAAAGGAGAGATCCGGACATTTTAAGTGTTATCTTTGATGTGTCGCTAATCACTCACCATCATTGAAATGGACGTTGAGTTATTCCAGAGAGTCCCGTGTCATGCAGTCTGGCGACCCCCTCCGTGGCATAATGGGAGCCTGTGTAAGAGTGAAATTTGTCTATTATAACGCTGGTTGCTTGTTTCTCTCCCTGGCAACACCGAGTTGCCAGGTTCTGGGAGAGAAACAAGCAACCAGCGTTAGCTCGTTCTGCATTAACGTTAGCTCGTCGGGGACTTTCAGTGCCTGTTAGGGTATCATGAGACTCCACAATGAGTACTAGGAGAAAAAAAACAGACTTTGCATCGGTTATAATAGACGAATTTCACTCTTACACGGGCTCCCATTATGCCACGGAGGTGGTCGCCAGACTGCATGACACGGGACTCTCTGGAATAACTCAACGTCCATTTCAATGATGGTGAGTGATTAGCGACACATCAAAGATAACACTTAAAATGTCCGGATGTCTCCTTTAACTCAGCCCAAATTACAAATAATATATACATTTTCATTTATGTTTTCCCCCCACCTCATAGCTGACTTGTTATATATTCGATACACTTATTTGCTTTAGCTCTTGCTCATTTGATTTTCCTATTCGTCTCATCTGTTTAAGAAAGTAGGTAGCTGATATATATACCTTAGCGCTAGGTAGTGCTGCACCATTAATCGAAAAAAGATTATTTATGGCGATTTTTTTATTGTATTTATTAAAAAGAAATATATATATATATCTTCTGAATAATACCAACTTGCAATGTTAATCATACTTAAATGATGTAAAGCAAAAATATGCATTTTGAGTGGGAATGCAACAAGATATCTGTCGTGGCCAGAGCGCTCTGTCTCCAGCTCTCCCTGTCTCAAGTCCCTCTAACACACACACACACACACACACACACACGCATCAGCTCCGGCGACAGCTAATCTACAAGCTCACAACGGCTGCATGCATCCCATCCGCGATTATAGCCTATATGTTTGTTGTTGATTTTCCTCTGAAGGCAACGTTGCATTCAACTGTCTGTGATGATGCGTTAGCTACATGCTAACCGCAGTAGTGCCGTTCCTTCTGCCTCTGAGGGACAGAGTGAGGGGTGAGAGTCATAAAGTAATTAAGTCATAAAAAGTCGGCCAGCGGAGAATTTACAACAGCCGTACTACTGAGCGTTACGTTCTTCACGCTCATCACAATAGACATCACAATAGACATCGCGTCTACCCTCAGTGAGAAGTGCCCTTCTTAGATGTGATGACATGCCTGTCTAAGACAAGTCCCTAAGCATTAGAGTATAAAACTGTATATGTGTAGGCTATTTTTATTTATTTATTATTGTCCATTTTATTGTCATGCTTCGCGGCCCTAACCTCTAGTCCCAACGTCCCAACCTCCCAACCTCACGACCCACCTGCTGTCATATAGAAAGCCTTTCTTGAGGTCAAAAGAGGTCAAACTTCCTGTATTGGTTGCTATGGCAACCTGCCAGATCAGGCTGAGGTTCTGATAGGCAAATCAGAAAATAAATCAAGCCGAGAGTCTGATCACTGATCGAGGTGGGGTAAGATGCCTAAATAATAGCCAGAGCTCTGATCAACAG
The DNA here is from genome assembly GCF_963280865.1 of Gymnoscopelus braueri. Taxonomy (NCBI): domain Eukaryota; kingdom Metazoa; phylum Chordata; class Actinopteri; order Myctophiformes; family Myctophidae; genus Gymnoscopelus; species Gymnoscopelus braueri. The sequence continues at coordinate 53,077,301 of NC_137609.1, forward strand.
TCTGTGACAGGTCTTGGAGGCATGTGGAGTGATCCTGTGCTTGCGATTCCGGACGAACTTCAGAGCTTTTGTCAATTATAGTAGTAGGATTATATGTAGAACAATCTGTGGTACAAGTTCCAACAACATTTAGCTGCTTGTATCTTTATAAGCCAGTAACAAATAAAGCTTATTGAATCTTGAATTCAACACAATTCTAATGTTGTAATTCACTGCAGAAGGATTTATGTTTTGTACCACAATAGGTAGTCTATAGTCCTATACCATTTACTTATTTTAAATTTAATGTTGCACACAATGCACATGGTTACTCATCCGATTGTGTGACCTGCCTGCATTGCATTGATTATGCGGTCAACACGCACTGACTTTTTACACCTTAATCCCATGTATAACGCACTGACTTTTGTCTTTTTATTGTGCTCTTTTTTTTCTTTCCTTTAAGCACCTTAACGTCCATAAGTATATCATGCACAGTTTACATACATAGCTGCTATGCTCAGGCACCTTAGTCATATTTTTTTTATCTCAGGTACTTTTGTAAATATGTTGATAACTTGTTTGGCTCTTTGTTGTTCTCTTGTTTGATCTCCTTCCCACTTGCCCCCCCCCCCCCCCCACCCCTCTTCTTCCTCCCCCTCTTCTTTCTATGGAAATAACGTTGCGATGGGAACAATGTACAAAAACGAATTTCACCCACATTTTTACCTTGTAAACCTGTGATGTGACAATAAACCTGATTCTGATTGCAGGTGGCGACAGGACACATATTGGATAGGCAACCCGCTTTAGACAAATTAGTCGTCCGCCGGCACCTAGACTGTAAAAAAGGTCGGCACACACATTGTCTGACATGTAAGCCTAGTAAGAGTGGGCAGGGGTGCGTATTTAATATCAAATAGGTGTCAATAATTACTAGGAATACAGGATAGGTGGGCAAAATAGGGACATCTGGGCACCTCGATGTAAAATTGGCTATTTTGTATTTTTTAAGTTGAATAAATAAACATTCATTTAATAAATGAATCAATTGGCCTATATGCAGTAGTGCCAATATGAAGACTATGAGCATACAATATAATTACATTATTTATTGATATTTGTTTAAAAAAATATTTGGGCATTTTGGTAAAAGGTTACTTAAAAGTAATAAGTAATTTAATATATTCGCTTATAATTACTGGATCTGTTTTGAAAAATCAATTTGACGTTGGAAGTGAACTGCAAAAGTATTGGGCAATAATTAGTTTCATATTAACTGTACATCATGCAATGCACGACGAAGGTGGTATGGTAACCTATAGAGCCATGAGCCATTGTTGCAAGTTGGGAGAGAATTGGACAACTGCTTGGCTCTGATCTAGTAGTCTGCACACATAGGGGCCGGGCTTGAATTAGTGTAAAAATATTACTATTATGTCCAATTTGAAAAGTAGTTGACGTATGTCAGAAAATTGTGCAAACATTAAGGAAATAGAGCTTACTTCCAAAGTTATTATTTCAGATTTGATTCTCTGCAATAAATTATCCTTTAGATTTCATATTAAACCATGTATGTATTTAAATTGCCAAATTCCCATAACTGAACTGACTGGTGCTGTAACTCTTGTCATTATACAACTCACTATACATTTCAGTGTATAGTCAACTAAACTCTTTACTAACTCAATGCCTGTTCCATTTATTCATATTTCAGTTTAACCAAACCAGTTGTCTTACCGTGAATCCACAGCATCCACATGCTAAGCTTTATCACAATCAAAAGGGAGAAAAAGGGTAAAATCTAAAATGTGTAATTGCAACAATACAGCATAACAATAACCACATTCAACTTGTCTGTCCAAATAAAGGCAATACAGTCAAAATCGAATAAATTGCGCAACAGAAACCAATCAAAGATATAATAACGTAAATCAAAAAGCCATAAAGTCAAATGGAGGAGAAAAGATAACAGACAGAGATAACAGAGAATCGCTGTGTTTGAGTCAGCTATAGTGCACTTGTCCTAGTACTGTGACTGTACAAGTTAAAATCTAGCTTATAAGTGACACATTTAGTTTCTTATGTATTTCCACTGTATCACAATATTATAAAAGTCTATTAAGACACTGACATAATAGTGGCTGGATTCTGACTATGTTCTGAAGAGGTGAAATGGAATACTCTGTTAGTTGTTATACCTGTAAACATTCTGAATTCACACCTTGAGATGAGATTATTGGTCATCCCCTTTTGACAGTATCTCACCAAGACAAATTATTGATAGTCATCTGTAAATGGCATACTAATGTAAGAGTGAAATGTAGCCATGGAGTATTGTTAGGTTATAAGAAATAACCACTGTTCAGTATGAGAGTTTTCGCTGGGGACGCTGTGGGAAAAAGCTAGAGAGGGAAGGAGAGAAGAAGAGAGAGAGAGAGAGAGAGAGAGAGCGACCGGGGGATTCTTTCATTCATTGTTTACGTCTGTTGGACTGTACTGTTTGGCTGAGAGACTTTAGTAAAAGTTATTGAGAAGAACCTATTACCGCGTTGAACTGAGTCTATTCTGCACCCACACCCACGTCGCTTACACTGGTGGCAGCGGTGGCTGTTGGAATTTTTGCTCAACTTTGGGATTTTGCTCAACTTTAAGTCTCTCCGGAGCTTTAGGCTAACGGTGTGCTAACCGTACAGTCGGCTAGTTTCAAACATCCACGTTGTTGTTTTCTTAGCTTCAAGTGAATGTAGAAACCTTGATTATAGGTGGTCTAATTCCGTCTGGACTGAAGAAGTTCAGAAAGCAAGAAGAAAAATAAAAAATAAAATACAAAAAAATAAAGGAAAACAAAGTCATGTCTGAAGAGGACTCAGCCTCCATTTCTGGACCCGGACCAAGCCCAAGCCCACGGTCCATGGGACTTACAGTGAGAGATTTGCCTCCACCCAATGGGACACATGGAGCACCAAGGGGCATTCCTTTACCTCCACCATTTAACAACGATGGCCGTGAGTCTTTCAACCTATGGGCTCGCCGGCGCCGCTATGAGGTAATTCAAGAGGCCCGTTACAAGGACAGTGGTGTAGATCTGAACACAGTGTTAGCAACTGAGTTGCCCACTAGATTACCACCAGAACTGTTCATTGTGTGGGACAACCTGCCCAGGGCAACAAAGGGTTCTTACAATGAAGTTAAGAAGCAATTGCGGACAGCTTTTGGCCAAAAGGATGTCCTTGGATCATTCCAGACATTCCCAAATGCCCGTCATAGGTTACCTAATGAAGCAATGGAAGTTTATGCTGCAGATGTATGCAGGCTGGTCAAGGAAGCATTCCAGATTTTGAGCATAATTCTTCCAGAGTGCATGAAAATGACTCGCTTCATTGCTGGTCTGGATCAAGAGCTTCAAATGAAGTGTCATGAAAGAGGAGTGAAAATTTTCACTGAGGCTTTTGAGGTTGCCTCTCAGGCTGAAAGGGCTCGCCAAGCAGCTAGACTAATGTTGCCAGTGTCCTCAGCTAAGCAGAGATAATGAGAGACAGCGAGATCCCAAAACGGCATTGGCGGCCGCCGCGCCTCCGCCGCGCATCTGGCACGACCGCCGCGCGTCTGGCACGAGCGCCGAGCCTCAGCCTCTCCGCCACAGACCGTCAGTTCTCCGCCGCACCCGCCGCGGCGGAGACGCCACCGTCACGGCGGAACGACTGCCACTGACAGCCACTGACCGCCACGGA